>NC_087186.1:1925227-1972727 GCF_035594125.1 Scylla paramamosain
TTACATTTCATAAGTATTTTTTTCCGCCTCGCTGTCTGAGAGTGTGAGAATGGCCATGGCTACACCAAAAATTTTAATTTAATCAAAGTATATCCAAATTCTATTGTTTGCAATATTACGGCTTCTAAATGTGTATCTAAAAGTGAAACTTGGGAAAGCGCAATTTGAGAGCAGCACCCTTCGAGAAGAGCCACTTCTCATTAAGAAATCTTAAATAACATGTAATCTGACAACATTTATTTTTATCAGGGATTTAGATACAGACCCTCATTCAAGGCGATCCTCTTGTTGTCTTTCATCTCTAATGCAGTCAATCTTTTAAGATAATTTGATGCAGAGAAACTGGAGGATTACACCTTATATCATTATAATTCTTAAAATGTTTGTTGTATCATTAAGGGATTATCTGTACTGGATTGATTTTCTATGTTAATTCACTTAATTTATAATCGCACTTCGCCGCATCCAGCCTGATGGAGTCAGCGTCTAATGCAGGCACCGACATGTCAGAGGTTTAAAGTGTGACTTGACGATGACCGTTTGCATCCTGACGTCCTCCTGTTTCTTTACTATGATCAGATATGTCTTAGGGTATAATCATGTTTATGTATTGACTGCGTTGGTATTTTGTGAGGAGTGTTAGATTCTGTGTCGGCCATATGTATTAGTGTTAAGCTGATCTTAACAACTGGAAATATTTGAGCTCATGATATTATTGTAATACGTTTGATGTTAGTGTGGTAAGAAGTGGGTGTTTGTGGTTGAAGAGAGTTTGTTTTTATTGTGAGATTATGTCCTATTTAGGGTACCTGTGGGGATGAGCAGCCTTAAGGTTATCCCAGTTATTAAAACATATGCGATATACAGGTGCTTCTGTGTTGGTTATAAACACTATAATTTACCTTAAAATTTATTATTATATTTTTAACTCTAAGTGGTGTCTTGCGAGAATTCATTGGTGTGAAGGATTGAATTTGAGTAAATCTTATAAAATTGTTTGTCTATGTCTAATTGAAACATCATTTATGAGTGATAATGCAAACTGTCATTGACTATGCTGGACCGTGTTGATGTCATGCACCTTATTCTGAATCTGTGCATCGAGTTACTATTTTGCTTAGATATTTTACTGTCTTGCAGTCTGCTCATGTTTGCTCATGTGGAATTGTTTATGATCACCCTGTCAAAAGGGTTGGTCTGGCGGGGTTGGGGTATATTCTACTGCTCATATCCCTAGGTCATAGATGTCATCAATATTGTGAGTTTGCAATCTGTGCTTTGAGTGTTTGTGATTCATACTGCTGTTATTTGTTTGATCTCTTCATTATGTATTCTACAAAGCAGAATAATATGGTGGCATATATTTTTTTTACAGCTTATTAATGTAGCATTCTTTAGTGATACTTTATATTTGGAATGATTTGGTTTAGATGTGCTGCTCAGTAATTCTTCTATTTATTTATTTATTAATTTATTTACTTATTTATTTTTTTATTATGATGAGTCATGAGTCGGAGAAAATAGCTTTCCGATGTGATTGTGGGTTAATGGGATTCGAGTCAATATTGTGTATGATTTGATGAATACTATAATGTACATCTTGGCAATTAATTGATCGTCTTAAAGGTTAAATTCTTTTCAAATAAACGGAGATGATAAAATAATGAATTAGTTGTCCCAGGGAAACATACCTGCACATTTATAAGACGCGGTAACAGAACAACCAAACTGATCATGTTGTGGGGTACATTATTATGCATTAACTGTCCGAATTCAACATACTATATGATATTAAGGGCTCGAGTCATTTACCATATTCTTTTATACTCTCAGTAAGTTGCAATGTGCCGAAAAGATATGAAATTTGTACACCAAATGTAAATGGGGTCCTAAAATGCAATATATAAGACCAGAGGTATTAAATAAATCTCGCAAACGAGTTGATTGAGCTCAATAAGCTCGGTGATCTCCCTGATCATCTGTCTGTAGAGACTGGCTGCTGGGATCACTTGCATCTTAACTGGATAGATCTTTTGTTTCTTCATGTATGAAAGCATCACGGAAGTTAACAATTATATATATATATATATATATATATATATATATATATATATATATATATATATATATATATATATATATATATATATATATATATATATATATATATATATATATATATATTGTCGCGAGCGGCGATATAAGACGAAGAGAAGAAGTAGGAACTAATCAAAGAAAAAGTGAGAGTACGAAGCTGGTAAGAATGAAGACGAAGGAGAAAGAAAAAGAGATGAGAGGCAGATTAGGGGCGAGACTTGGACGCGTCTCTGACGTGCAACTCAGCCTAGAGTTCTGAGTATAATATTCATTCACATACAGTTACTCGTATTCCCTACTTAATTTTCCTCACTTCCAATAGTTCATTCAATTTGAGTCTCACACAGCTTTTAGTAGAAGAGTTGCTCTTGACGATAAAGTAATCCATATTCATCCAGACCCCACAATTTAGCCACTAGAATATAAGAGAAAGAAAAGTGGCTTATTGCATCAGCTCACGGTATGCGCGAGGCAGTCTGCGTGCATGTATGTATGTATGTCGTCAACCCATCCCCTCTCTAGTACCACCTGTCCTTCCTAGTAGCAGTGTTGGAGAGCGTTCCTCATCGCTTACCACGTTTTTGAGACAGTCATAGTCCAGCTATCACACATGGTAGACATATGGTCAGAAGCCAGAAGCACAGTAGAGACTGGGTCAGGATTTTTACAGTTAGCCAGGTCAGTTACTTTAACCCTATACTCTGCAGCATGGGTCGAAAACGACCCAGCCTAGCTGATTTTCCCAAATAAAACAAAATTATAAACGAGAAGAGAGCTTTAGGAAATTATTCTTATTATGGTATTAAAAATTTGATAAGGAATGACCATATAAAAAAAAAGAAAAATCTATAAGAAAATTGGTGTAATCTTCTCTTTCGATCGCTCGCGAAGCAATATGACAACAGACAAAAATCAGTGATTAAGGAGTTCACTGTCGATAACCACCTCCTTGCCAGCAGTACAATAAATTTCCCCGTGTATTTTTTTCTTTTTTTTGTGTGTGTGTTTTGGTATATAATTTTAGTGTAGTTGTTATTCTTTTTCCTGCATTACTTCACATAAAATATATATATATATATATATATATATATATATATATATATATATATATATATATATATATATATATATATATATATATATATATATATATATATATATATATAACAACATATGACTCGTAAGTGAGGGATAACAGGGTGCGTGCCGCACAGTGTGGTCAGTGTTTGTGTGGGTGTTCTACTTTTTCTCCTGCATGATTTCACGATAAAACTATAAAGACAATGTGAGAGCTAAGTAAGTCCAGTAGCTCGGTTCAATCTCTTAATGACACGATACGATAATTTAAACACTCTATCAAAAATTACGCTGATTTTAACTGATATGCTAAGTAGTTATATGGAGCATTTCAGAGATGGGAGGGGTAAAATTTTTGAAAGGTAGTAAGGTTCTCTCTCTCTCTCTCTCTCTCTCTCTCTCTCTCTCTTAAGACATGGTAATTCCACTATTGTCTGTTACTATGATCTGAAAGGTTGGGTGAGTGAGTGCCTACACTGGAAGAAATTTCAGATGGGAGCTGCAATGGCAATGGACTTCCACACTCCACTCCACAAGCTATCCACCTACCCCCACCCACATCAGCTACTTTTACTGGACACTGAGTTCAAGCTCATGACTGACAAGTTTATCACCAAAGCTCTGTATGCATGCTATCCATGAAACTAGAATATAAAGAGGAGAGAGGGAGAGAGAGAGAGAGAGAGAGGAACGAAGGAAGAAGGATCATTGTAACAGACAACAGTAGAATTACGGTGACTCAGAGAGAGAGAGAGAGAGAGAGAGAGAGAGAGAGAGAGAGAGAGAGAGAGAGAGAGGAACGAAGAAAGATCATTGTAACAAACAGTAGTAGGATAACATCGACTCAGAGAATGAGAGAGAGGAACGAAAGAAGAAAGATCATCGTAACAGACAGTAGTAGGATTATGATGACTCAGAGAGAGAGAGAGAGAGAGAGGGGGGGGGGGAGGTAGGCAGCAACCAATCAGATGTCAGCCACTCATGACTTCACTGCAATGGGCTGACTGCTAGCTGAGGGGGCTAGCTAGCTACCCTCCCTGAAATGAAAACCTTGCAACTTTTGATAAATATGCACTGAAGTGTGCAGACGAGAGCTTATCAGCTTACGTGACTGTGTGAAGTTACTGGGTGTATGATTGCTTAGTGCTTACAATGTGGTCTTTATAGAAGACGAAGATTTGGCAGATGTGATAGGTGATGAAGCTGGTCTTGCCATAGAATTTAAAAGTGCCAAGGAAGTGAATAATGACATAGATTATGATGAGTGGCTCCGTAGGAGAAATAGCAAGACATTAGTAATTATACCTTCCATTTTCTGATTAGTATGGTGTACAATACTGGCAATGATATCTGATGTTATGAACAAGTCCCATGCCATTTCTTCTGAATTTACTGACCTCGCATCTCCTGTCAAACATTCTATAACACTGTATATGTACACAGTTGGTCTACATTCCATAATATTGGCCCATGTTATGAATTTCTCTACATCTGATATTTTTTGCCTACAGAGATTATTCACGTAGTTCGCCTGGTACATAATTATCACATTTACTTTCATCTAAACAAATGGTCAATGAATGAACTAACCTGTTTCTTACTAATGCCTTGTTATTACTCTCAAGGAGCTACTCTTCATATTTATTATGAAGAGTGGCTCCTATGGAGAAATAGCAAAACACAAGTAAGAAACTGGTTAGTTAATTTACTGACCAGTTGTTTAGAGAAGTGAGGTCAGTAAATTCAGAAGAAATGGCATAACATCTGATATGATTTCCAATATTGTGCACCTTACTAATCAGGAAATTTAATATATAATCGGAGAAACTTCTCAGAGGCTTTCAAATAATGATAAACTCCCATCACACATCAGGGTAACAGATTGCTTTGAATTTTTTATTCATTTATTTATTAATTAATTTATTTATTTTTATGCTGTATGCAGGTGGTTTATTAGGCCAAACCGATACATAACACTTTTCAGGGAAGAGTTTGGTCACCCTATATTTGGTGCAGTAATGTCTGTGAATAGATTTGGATTTTTAGGAGCAAACCTTGCTTTTAACAACGTTGATAACAGGCCTCAGAGATGGCTACATGACCGGTTTGCTGCAGTCAGATTTTTATTTATTTTATTTTATTTTTTAATGACCACTCCTGTTCAGTGTTGGAGCCAATGATGAAATTTTATATTCTTGTAGAAATCAAATAAGATTCAGGCGGTACAATAAGAGGAAACCTAAACGATATGGCTTCTTGTATAAATTTGTGAACGCGGTAAGAATTCCATTCACCTTCAGGCTGTTAGTATAGTCAGATAAACTTTCCGGAGAGCCTGGACACCACTACATCCGTGGCTCACTTCCAACGGTGAAGGTTCTTGTAAGTCAGTTACAAGGATTTGTAGACCTTATTGGTAGTCTAGACAGACTGCGTACCAGCTTAGAGTTATTTCAGTGCCTTCAAACACAAGGTATTGCCGGCATAGGTACTGTAGATTACATGGAAAAAGGCATACCACTACAGATAAAGGCAGTCACTGGAAGGGAAGAACTCATACCAGGTGTACCGGACTAAAGATAATGAGGAAAAAACTGAGTTATCATGTAGTACCCACCAAAAGTAATGGTAAGAAAAAAAGTATTTTTTTCTCAGTACAGTCCCCCCTATAATATTTAAGAATTACCAAGGATAATGGTGCAAGAAAACCACCCATAAGTAAATTGTATAATTTTCGTAAGGGAGGAACTGACTTAATAGATCAGAGGATACATTTTTTTTTTGCTATTCTGCAGGATAATTTCCAGCCAATATATATATATATATATATATATATATATATATATATATATATATATATATATATATATATATATATATATATATATATATATATATATATATATATATATAACTATTATAAAATTCATCCCTAAGTTTGATAAATCTTCACATAATTCAATAAACTGTACCTTATAATCTTAAGCAGATTTAACACCTTCCTAGTGAAAAATAATTTCATTAAAGGCAGACACCATGAATTTAGGCCACAAATAGGTACCACAACAGCAATCACTATTATTTACGAAAATGTTGCCAATGCGCTAGCAAAATAACAGGTAATTCTTGTATTACGCGACGTAGCTTTTGCTACGTCGCGTAATAAACAATAGCCTTGAGTATAAATTATTACACCTGAACTTAACAGATATACATGAAAAAAAAAATAATAATAATTTGCTGGATAACACGATAGCAAAGATATTAATAGGAAGTGATTACAGTGATAACATAAGCCTTGGAAGGGGGTGTCCCTCAGGGTAATGTGTTATCGCCCACCTTATACAGTTTATGTACTAATGATATGCCCTCAGCAGATCACGGATGTACAGATGTAATGCACGTGGATGACATCACTCAAATAATAACCTCATCAAAGAAAAGAAAAAAAAAAAGAAAATTAAATATTAAGGAGAGAGAGAGAGAGAGAGAGAGAGAGAGAGAGAGAGAGAGAGAGAGAGAGAGAGAGAGAGAGAGAGAGAGAGAGAGAGAAGATTAATAAATTCGAAAATTTATGGAAAAAAAATAGTGAAGAAAAATTTAAGATTATTCCCGTTGCATAACGTAAATCCGAAACAATGATCGTAAATAATAAAATTGTTAATACAAGTACCGATGGCACAGTATTAGGTTTTAAACAGCATTCAGCAGGTTTCGTAGGACATGCTCTTAATGTAGAATATAAAGAAAAAAGGGTTTTGTCAAAAATGAAAAGATTCAATAATGTAAGACAGAAGCTAAAGACAGCGTTAGTAAAAAAAACAAAAACAACTCAACTTATTCCTATTTTTTATTACCCTTCAATCCCACTTTGCACTGTGTCAAACACACACACACAAAAGAAAACAAAATGCAAACTGTACTAAATAAAACACTTAGATTTATACACCAAAACGAAAACGACATAGGTATTAAGAACAGAGGAACTTCACACATCGAATACAACATCACGCCACTAAAGACATCGCTGCATGACAAAGCTACCGAAATATGGGATAACATACAATTAAACGACCCTAAATATTATAGTAAACTAATCACAACGTATACAAATGAACATGGCTGGTTTCCCAAATTAAACAATATAATTGACTCAGTGTCACCTGAGCCCCTATACACGAACTGACTTACCAAACAGTATTCACCTTTCCTTACCTAATCTACAAATTAACTGAATGAGTAAATCGTAACTCCTTGATAAAAACCCGAAAAAAATAAAACTTCTCTTTTTTTTCTTTAAATAAAATACTTGAATAATTTACCAACATGTCATAATACTCTACACTTACATAAGTTATAAAATCAATGTTTTCTTTATATTGATATATAATCTATTTTTGTAGTACATTATTACATCCAACTTGTGTATATATTTAAATATCTACAACAACTAATAGTGTGTAGACACACACACAGACACACACACAAAAAAAATCGGCAGCAGTTCTATTGTTAGGGTATATCTTTTCTTTAACAGGTTTTTTTGACGCACTTTTGAAAAAAAATTATGACAAACACATATTTATATACATAAATGTATATAATTATTAATTTCTTAAAAAAAAAAAAACAGAGTGATCAAGCACATATACTATCATCTCTGACTTACTTTCACACTTCTCTTCCCACCCACTTTTTCTATACCTAGTTGACTTCTCTCTTCTCCCACCTTCAAAAAAAAAAAGAAAAAAAAAAGAGAGAGAGAGAGAGAGAGAGAGAGAGAGAGAGAGAGAGAGAGAGAGAGAGAGAGAGAGAGAGAGAGAGAGAGAAATCCCAAATCTACAGTGCCACTCCATGTAGAGACAGGGAACTCAGGTTGCAAGCCACCCATGATATCAGTCTTCCCTTCCATATATTAAGCTGAACACTGACATGCAATGAAAAACAAACAAACAACACTAAACTGTCTCTTCCACGTGGCCACTAGAGCTTCCAACTTATCCTGGTGAGGTCACAAATTACAGCCCCTCTCACAGCTGCCACTGACTCGGGTCAGCTTATCTCTAAGCTACTTCTTACGTAGCTTTAGTGCAGGGCACAAATACAACAAATTCAGGCTCCTAACAGTCACCAACAAGTATCAAGCCTCTCAGGTCGCCAACAAGTATCAAGCCTCTCAGGTCGCCAACAACTATTAGACCTCTCAGGTCGTCACTCGGTTTAACCCACCGACCGACAAGGGAGTATAACGAACGCCAGCTTAATGCCACAAGCTGGAAAGAACCAACACGCCACATGCTAGGGCACTAGCAGTTTAGACGATACACCCCCAGGGCGAGGTTAATTTTTTGGGGACTGACACAGCTTACAATTAACAGAATTATAAGCCAAACTGTAGATGTTTTGGCTACTCTAAACATAGTTGCTCAGTTCATAGAATTTCCAACAGATCCAGTAAAAACCCAAAGAAAACAAAGAGAACATATGGGAAACAGAAATTTCCCAGGAGTATTTGGGGTAATAGATTAGATTCATGTGAAAATTGTTGCTCCTCGTGAGGATGGGCATGAGTTCGTGAACACAAGGAACTATCACACTGTCAATGTACAAATTGTATTTGATGCAAATTACGTGACACTTAACATTGCTATTAACTTTTCTGGGTTTGTTCATGATGCAAGGATTTTGAATTTCAGTAGCCTCAAACATATTTTGAAACAAACATGGTGCCATAAGGATGTCATCTGCTGGGTGATAGTGGTTACCCCTGCAAGCGATGGCTGTTGATCCCATAATATTTTCTGCAGCCACGAAATTAATCACAGGCTGCATATAACAAGTATGTAATATATCTTTCTTTTTGGTGTGATTCTAAAAATATACAACAGTTCCATCTTGATATCTTGAGTACTTAATAGTTTGGTATAATTTATGTTTTTCCTATCTATATTTTCATAGTATCTACATTTTAAAACCATTGTATGACACTTTTCTTCTGTGGCATTTATCTTCCAATTGACGCGTTTTTTAAGGTATGCCTGTCTGCCCTCCCACCCCCAGGTTATGTTAGATTGGCCAGTGTTGGGTGGTAGAAAGGCATGAGGGATATGCTGGTTAATGATGAAATAATGGTAAAGTTAACTCAATGTATTTCTAGTGTTCTGGTTGCTAGATGTAATGCAGTTTGTAAAATATTCCAAACTTATAGAAGTTTAATGTAATCTGTTGAAAAGTTTAAGAACTGGTACGGCGCTAGGCAGAGAGGGGAGTTCAGGGGTGCCACCCCCAGCTAGGGGTTAATTTTTATTTTCTCTCTGTCAATCATTTCTGAAGTACATATTCTATTTCATATCATGTTTCATTGCAGCGCTCACAGACGGACACGCTGCGTTGTGGAAAGAGGAATAAACCAGCTTAAGAAAAGAGTCTTACTGAGTCTTGCTTATCCTCTAAAAGAGGATGACCAAGACTCAGTAAGGAAAGCCAGAAGATCACCAGTGGAGCGATCTTGACGGAGCTCATACTGGCGCTCGGATAGATGTTTAAGAATCTTCCTGTTGAGAATAAATTCAAAAACTTTAGATAGGCAGAAAATTAAAGCAACAAGATGGTAGCCTGAAGAATTAGAACGGCCACCCTTTTTAGGGACAAGTTTAATGTAGGCAAACTTCCAGCAAGAAGGAAAGGTAGATTTTGACAAACAGAGTTGAAAGAGTTTGACTAGGCAAATTGCGAGCACGGAGGAGCAGTTTCGGAGAACAATGGGAGGGACACCATCAGGTCCATAAGCCTTCCGATGGTTTACACCAGGGAAAACATGGAAAACATCATAGCGAAGAATTTTAATAGGAAGTATTCAACATGAAGTAGTCAGAGGGTGGAGGAGAGGAAGGAACGAGCCCTGAATCGTCCAAGGTAGAGTTTTAACCAACAGTTTGAGCGAAGAGTTAAGCTTTAGAGAGAGATGTGATAGCAGTGGTGCCATCTGGCTGAAATAAAGTAGGGAAAGAAGAAGCAGTCATTGGACATATTTTTGTTTAAATCCCAGGAGTCACGAGGGGAGTATCATGTATAGCACGAGAACAGGTTGTCTGGAAGATTTAGGTCGAGAAAAAGAGTGAGGAATGTACGCCTTCATGCCAGACACTATCACTTCTGTTATGCGCTCGGCACAAAGAGACGGGTCTCTGATGTGGAAGCATTAGTGATTCCAAGAAAAATTAGCAAAATACGTCCCCAGGTGTCCCCAACTAAAAGTGGCAAAACGCCATAGGCACCTCCGCTTAGGAGGATCCTGATAAAGGATTGGAGCGATAGGACAAGATACAGATATGAAATTGTGATCGGAGGAGCCCAACGAAGAAGAGAGGGTGACAACATAAGCACACGGATTAGAGATTAGGAAAAGGTCAAGAATCTTGGGAATATCTCCAAGACGGTCAGGAATACTAGTGGGGTGTTGCACCAATTCCTCTATGTCGTGGAGATTAGTAAAGTTGAAAGCTAGTTTCGGAGAACAATAGGGGGAACTCCATCAGGTTTATAAGCCTTCCGAAGGTTTAGGCCAGCGAGGGCATGGAAAATATCATTGTGAAGAATTTTAATAGGTAGCATGAAATAGTCAGAGGGTGAAGGAGAAGGAGGAACGAGCCTGAATTATCCAAGGTAGTTTTTAGCAAAGGTGTGAGCAAAGATTTCAGCTTTGGAGATAGATGTGATAGCAGTGGTGCCATCTAGTTGAAATAAAGGAGGGAAAGAATAAGCAAAGTTATTAGACATATTTTTGGTTAGATGCCAGGAGTCACAAGGTGATGTAGATCTTGAAAGATTTTGACACTTTCTACTAATGAAAGAGGTTTTGGCTAGTAGGCATGGTTCCGGGCAAGAATATAAAGTGCATGAAATTCTGGTGATGGAAAGCTTAAGTAGATTTAGTGGGCCACCGCTCTATCATGTATAGCACGAGAACAAGCTGTATTAACCCAAGGTTTGGAAGGTTTATGTCGAGAAGAAAAGTTAGGAATGTACGCCTCCATGCCAGACACTATCACCTCTGTTATGCGCTCGGCACACAAAGACGGGTCTCTGACACGGAAGCAGTAGTCATTCCAAGGAAAATCAGCAAAATACCTCTTTGGCTCTAGCAGAGCCAAAACGTCAGAGGCACTTCTCCTCTTCAGGAAGAGAGTCAGAATGTGCTCCACTTTGGAGGTTAAGTAGTCAAAGAATTTCTTGTAGTCAGAGGAGTTAGGTGAGAGGTATACAGAACAGATAAGTTTAGTTTAAGAGTGACTCTGTAGTCGTAGATAGATGGTGGAAAACTCGTAAGATTCAAGAGCGTGGGCACGAGAGCAGGTTAAGTCTTTGCGCACATAAACGCAACATCCAGCTTTGGATCGAAAATGAGGATAGAGAAGGTAGGAAGGAACAGAAAAGGGGCTACTGTCAGTTGCCTCAGATACCTGAGTTTCAGTGAGGAAAAGAAGATGAGGTTTAGAAGAGGAGAGGTGGTGTTCTACAGATTGAAAATTAGATCTTAGACCGCAAATGTTGCAAAAGTTAATGAAGAAAAAGTTGAGGGGGTTCTCAAGACACTTAAGAGTCGTCGACAGAAAGGCAGTCCGACCTGAGGACATTTATGATCCCCTCCCCAGATGGTGATAATTTTGAATTTTTGAGTGAAGGGTGTGTGTGTTATTAGGTGCTTGTAGTTTTGTGTGGAGGAAGAGAGTTATCTTTAAAACCAGGCTCTGACTGCCCCCTTGTGTTGTGACACACAAAGGGAAACGTTCAGTGAGGTCACAGCTGGGTTTAATGACAAGTTCACAGCACCCCCTGATCCAGTGCTTTAGATCTCACTGGGAGTATTTATCATTTTGGCAGGTGCCTACTGCCTCCTCATATATATATATATATATATATATATATATATATATATATATATATATATATATATATATATATATATATATATATATATATATATATATATATATATATATATATATATATATATATATATATATATATATATATATATATATATATATATATATATATATATATATATATATATATATATATATATATATATATATATATATATATATATATATATATATATATATATATATATATATATATATATATATATATATATATATATATATATATATATATATATATATATATATATATATATATATATATATATATATATATATATATATATATATATATATATATATATATATATATATATATATATATATATATATATATATATATATATATATCAGCGTACAACATGTATTAAGTTAACTGATCTCTTAATCCCTGAGACATCACGTCCATGATCATCTTAAAAAGATAAATTAAATAATGTCGGTCTCTAGTGTAAAAGCAAATGTGAAAGGAATCCATTAAATTTGCAACAGAATAAATGCATGAGCCAAAATTCTTAGAAATATTGTTGAATAGGTCATGAGAAGCGGACCTAGTTAGATTTTCATTTATTTATTTTTTTTTTATTTACTAAAGTATTTTTCGCTTTAAATTAGAGAACAGAGATGCAGAACAGAGAGATGCACGAGCTTTAGGAGATTAAAAGCGTGAGGTACCGTGATCTGCCTCTGTATCCTCGACAGCACGACAGGAAGATAATGAAAGTTAATGAGTTTTAGGATCAGAGAAAGTATGGTGAATCTTTGGATCCATTGCAAAATCATGCCCTCTTTTATGTGTTCCCCACAAAAAAAGATGGATCTCCGACACGGAAGTAATGATTTAGTTAGTGTGTATGCATTGCTAAGAGAGGAGTTTTGCCTTTTGTTTCGAATAACTTATGATAGAAGTTGAGGGACTGCACTATTGTAAATTTTCACTTATGTTCTTTTTATGCGTAAAGAATTTCAAAATGTATGCATTCATCTATTTATTTCATTCATGGTTATACATGTCAGTTAGAGAAAAAAAAAAAACAAGAAAATTGCATTGATCCATTGATGCTATGGACTAAGTTGCTGACACTACTGATGTGTCAAACTTAACTAAATTTCAGATCATTCTATTATATTATGTTACATATTATATTATGCTATTAAATTTGTTACTTCCTTCTGTATGATACATTTTGATATTGTTATGTCCCTCCTCATATATAATAATACTAGTCATAAAGAATACTTCGGTGTAAAACGAATGTTCACATACATAAATAATGAGCTCAGAATTGGAAGTTGTCAATTACAGACACAGTTAAAGTAAATATTGGAGTTACTGAAAAAGGATATTAGATATTGTATGATTACGCAGTCAAAGACGTAAGTTAGTGTTCTACTTCGAGTGGGGAGAGAGAGAGGGGCGAACGTTGGTATATATATATATATATATATATATATATATATAATATATATATATATATATATATATATATATATATATATATATATATATATATATATATATATATATATATATATATATATATATATATATATATATATATATATATATATATATATATATATATATATATATATATATATATATATATATATATATATATATATATATATATATATATCAGCGTACAACATGTATTAAGTTAACTGATCTCTTAATCCCTGAGACATCACGTCCATGATCATCTTAAAAAGATAAATTAAATAATGTCGGTCTCTAGTGTAAAAGCAAATGTGAAAGGAATCCATTAAATTTGCAACAGAATAAATGCATGAGCCAAAATTCTTAGAAATATTGTTGAATAGGTCATGAGAAGCGGACCTAGTTAGATTTTCATTTATTTATTTTTTTTTTATTTACTAAAGTATTTTTCGCTTTAAATTAGAGAACAGAGATGCAGAACAGAGAGATGCACGAGCTTTAGGAGATTAAAAGCGTGAGGTACCGTGATCTGCCTCTGTATCCTCGACAGCACGACAGGAAGATAATGAAAGTTAATGAGTTTTAGGATCAGAGAAAGTATGGTGAATCTTTGGATCCATTGCAAAATCATGCCCTCTTTTATGTGTTCCCCACAAAAAAAGATGGATCTCCGACACGGAAGTAATGATTTAGTTAGTGTGTATGCATTGCTAAGAGAGGAGTTTTGCCTTTTGTTTCGAATAACTTATGATAGAAGTTGAGGGACTGCACTATTGTAAATTTTCACTTATGTTCTTTTTATGCGTAAAGAATTTCAAAATGTATGCATTCATCTATTTATTTCATTCATGGTTATACATGTCAGTTAGAGAAAAAAAAAAAACAAGAAAATTGCATTGATCCATTGATGCTATGGACTAAGTTGCTGACACTACTGATGTGTCAAACTTAACTAAATTTCAGATCATTCTATTATATTATGTTACATATTATATTATGCTATTAAATTTGTTACTTCCTTCTGTATGATACATTTTGATATTGTTATGTCCCTCCTCATATATAATAATACTAGTCATAAAGAATACTTCGGTGTAAAACGAATGTTCACATACATAAATAATGAGCTCAGAATTGGAAGTTGTCAATTACAGACACAGTTAAAGTAAATATTGGAGTTACTGAAAAGGATATTAGATATTGTATGATTACGCAGTCAAAGACGTAAGTTAGTGTTCTACTTCGAGTGGGGAGAGAGAGAGGGGCGAACGTTGGTATATATATATATATATATATATATATATATATATATATATATATATATATATATATATATATATATATATATATATATATATATATATATATATATATATATATATATATATATATATATATATATATATATATATATATATATATATATATATATATATATATATATATATATATATATATATATATATATATATATATATATATAACGGGGTCAATTTGGCAACAAAGGTAAGTTGGCATATTAGAAATAATCCCACCTTTAACCATTTGATAGCACTGCTACTCACACCAGCTAATTATTTCATGGGACCTCACTCACCAACATGCAGCCACTCTAGAAGGTCGCGTGATTTGACTGGAGTGAGAAGTTTAATTTTGATGCAGGCAAGTAAATTTTCACTCACTTATATTGTCTGTTGTAACATTCATCTAGTTATAGATGAATGACATTAATTTTAACCATAATTTGTCTCAGGGTTCAAGGATCGTTTACCGTAGAAACAGATCATACTAGGATTATTAATCTATACGAAAATCATTTATTTAGATTAGTGGTCTGGATGGGTCAAGTTGGCTCAAAGAAAATGGGCATATTAGCACAGTACCAACTATATATAAGTAACATTGGCCTATTTATTATCTATTTTCATATTATATATATATATATATATATATATATATATATATATATATATATATATATATATATATATATATATATATATATATATATATATATATATATATATATATATATATATATATATATATATATATATATATATATATATATATATATATATATATATATATATATATATATATATATATATATATATATATATATATATATATATATATATATATATATATATATATATATATATATATATATATATATATATATATATATATATATATATATATATATATATATATATATATATATATATATATATATATATATATATATATATATATATATATATATATATATATATATATATATATATATATATATATATATTAATTAGCATTCTGAAAAAAAAATATTATCTTGTATTTTTTGAGATGGTTCAAATGGATATTCTTCTGTCAGAAATTTTTATATTTTTTTCTTTCCATTTTTTTTATTGAATCCTCATGAAATTTACCTTTACAGATATTCTGTATCTAAACTTACAATTACATACATCTTATTTCCTATTTATATGTAATGTGCTGAGTTACTCTATAGTGTGTGCCAACATACCCCTTATATGGGGCGATATATATATATATATATATATATATATATATATATATATATATATATATATATATATATATATATATATATATATATATATATATATATATATATATATATTAGGAGCAGGCAGTAGACACCTGCCGAAATGAAAATTACTCCCAGTGAGGTCTAAAGGACTGTTCACGGGGTGCTGTGACCTTCTGCAACATTCGCGGTCTAAGATCTAATTTTCAATCTGTAGAACACCACCTCTCCTCTTCTTAACCTCATCTTCTTTTCCTCACTGAAACTGAGGTGTCTGAGGCAACTGACAGTAGCCCCTTTTCTATTCCCTATTACTTTCTCTATCCTCATTTTCGATCCAAAGCTGGATGTTGCGTTTACGTGCGCAACGATTTAACCTGCTCTCGTGCTCAAACTCTTGAATCTTCCGTAGCCACCAGAGTCACTCTCAAACTAAATTTATATGGGCTGTATATCTCTCACCTAACTCTTCTCACTATAAGAAATTCTTTGATTACTTAACTTCCAAAGTGGAGCATATTCTGACCCTCTTCCCTTTTGCAGAGATCTCCATTAGTGGAGACTTCAATGTTCACCACCAGCTTTGGCTTTCCTCTCCCTTCACTGACCATCCTGGTGAACTAGCCTTCAACTTTGCTACCCTCCACGACCTAGAGCAATTGGTGCAACACCCTACTCGTATTCCTGACCGTCTTGGAGATACGCCCAACATTCTTGACCTTTTCCTGACCTCTAATCCTTCTGCTTATGCTGTCACCATTTCCTCTCCGTTGGGCTCCTCCGATCACAATCTCATATCTGTATTTTGTCCTATTGCTCCAATCCCTCCTCAGGATCCCCCTAAGCGAAGGTGCCTCTGGCGTTTTGCCTCTGATAGTTGGGGGGGACATGAGGAGGTATTTTGCTGATTTTCCTTGGAATGATTACTGCTTCCGTGTCAGAGACCCGTCTTTGTGTGCTAGCGCATAACAGAGGTGATAGTGTCTGGCATGGAGGCGTACATTCCTCACTCTTTTTCTCGATCTAAATCTTCCAAACCTTGGTTTAACAGAGCTTGTTCCCGTGCTATACATGATAGAGAGGTGCCCCACAAAAAGTACTTAAGCCTTCCATCACCAGAATTTCATGCACTTTATATATATTTCTACCCGGAACCATGCCAAGCCAAAAACTCCTTCAATAATAGAAAGTGTCAAAACCTCTCAAGATCTAACTCCCCTAGTGACTTCTGGCATCTAGACAAAAAGATCTCCAATAACTTAGCTTTTTCTTCTTTCCCTCCTTTATTTTAACCAGATGGCACTACTGCTATCACATCTATTTTTAAAGCTGAACTCTTCGCTCAAACCTTTGCTAAAAACTCTACCTTGGACGATTCTGGGCTTGTTCCTCCCCCTCCTCCACCCTCTGACTACTTCATGCTACCTATTAAAATTCTTCGCAATGATGTTTTCCATACCCTTGCTGGCCTAAACGCTCGGAAGATTTATGGACCTGATGGGGTCCCTCCTATTGTTCTCCGAAACTGTGCCTTGCATAGTCGAAACGTGCTTGCACCTTGCGTAGTCAAACTCTCTGTCCTTCTTGCTGGAAGTTTGCCTACATTCAGCCTGTTCCTAAAAAGGATGACCGTTCTAATCCCTCAAACTACCGTTCTATTGCTTTAATTTCCTGCCTATCTAAAGGTTTTTAATCTATCCTCAACAGGAAGATTCTTAAACATCTATCACTTCACAACCTTCTATCTGATCGCCAGTATGGTTTCTGTCAAGGCCACTCTACTGGTTATCTTCTGGCTTTCCTTACTGAGTCTTGGTCATCCTCTTAGAGATTTTAGTGAAACTTTTGCTGTTGCCTTGGACATATCAAAAGCTTTTGACAGAGTCTGGCACAAATCTTTGATTTCCAAACTACCCTCCTACGGCTTCTATCCTTCTCTCTGTAACTTCATCTCAAGTTTGCTTTCTCACCGTTCTATTGCTGCTGTGGTAGACGGTCACTGTTCTTCCCCTAAATCTATTAACAGTGGTGTTCCTCACGGTTGTGTCCTGTCACCACCTCTCTTCTTATTATTCATTAATGATCTTCTAAACCAAACTTCTTGTCCTATCTACTTCTACCACCCTGCACTTTTCCACGTCTTTTCATAGACGTCCAACCCTTCAGGAAATAAACATTTCACGCAGGGACATCACAGAACACTTGACTTCTGATCTTTCAAAAATTTCTGATTGGGGCAGAGCAAACTTGGTATTGTTCAATGCCTCAAAAACTCAATTCCTCCATCTATCAACTCGACACAGCCTTCCAGACAACTATCCTCTCTTCTTCAATGACACTCAACTGTCCCCCTTCTTCTACACTGAACATCCTTGGTCTGTCATTTACTTATAATCTGAACTGGAAACTTCACATCTCATCTCTAGCTAAAACAGCTTTTATCAAGTTAGGTGTTCTTTTTAGACGACTCCGCCAGTTTTTCTCACGCCCCCAGCTGCTAACTCTGTACAAGGGCCTTATCCATCCATGTATGGAGTATGCTTCACATGTCTGGGAGGGTTCCACTAATACTGAAATCAAAAGCTTTTCGTCTCATCAACTCCTCTCCTCTAACTGGCTGTCTTCAGCTTCTCTCTTATCACCGCAATGTTGCATCTCTAGCTGTCTTCTACCGCTATTTTCATGCTAATTGCTCTTCTGATCTTGCTAACTGCATGCCTCCCCTCCTCCCGCGGCCTCGCTGCACAAGACTTTCTTCTTTTTCTCACCCCATTCTGTCCACCTCTCTAATGCAAGAGTTAACCAGTATTCTCATCCATTCATCCCTTTCTCTGGCAAACTCTGGGATTTCCTGCCTGCTTCTGTATTTCCACCTTCCTATGACTTGAATTCCTTCAAGAGGGAGGTTTCAAGACACTTCTCCTACAGTTTTTTACTACCACTTTGGACCCTTTTATGGGACTGGCATTTCAATAGGCATTTTTTTTATTGGATTTTTGTTGCCCTTGGCCAGTGTCCCTCCTACATAAAAAAAAAAAAATCATACATACATACATATATATATATATATATATATATATATATATATATATATATATATATATATATATATATATATATATATATATATATATATATATATATATATTACAGTAAGATTGTGAAACTAGGGATTTCGTGAAATCCCTAAAACTTTCAGGGAATTCGTGAAATTATTGTTTCACTTAGTTACTTCCCTAACCTAACCCTAAACCTAACCTAATATCTAAGGATATATGTGTATATATATATATATATATATATATATATATATATATATATATATATATATATATATATATATATATATATATATATATATATATATATATATATATATATATATATATATATATATATATATATATATATATATATATATATATATATATATATATATATATATATATATATATATATATATATATATATATATATATATATATATATATATATATATATATATATATATATATATATATATATATATATATATATATGTATATATAAACGTGCACACACACACACACACACACACGCACACATACATCTTTGACTTCCTAGCCAAGACAACTGTAGTGTGATGTTGAAAAATAATACACTGAATCAATCAGCCGTGATAGACTGCTTCTAAAGTGTGGAGCGTGTAAATGAAATTTAATGTTTTGTTAATAAGAACATGTAGAGATTGGTTAAGAGAAAAAATATATAAAGTTTTAATCAGTAATTCATCGTTTAATTAGAGAAGTAAATATATTTTTTATTTAATTTTATTTATTTATTTATTTTTGTTGTTGTTGTTTAGCTCGTTTTTTTATTTTTTTTTTATGAGCTCTTATAATTTTGATGACCTCTCAGTTACTGATTACTTAATTAATGATATTGATTTTTAAATATAATCGCAAATCGTAGCATGAATTTAATCTTACAAAATATATAATAGTTTCCTTTTCTACCTATAGTACATTTGAATTTTATTAAATGATATTTTGTTTGTCTTTCATTAAATGATGATATAACAAAATATTGAAACCATTTTTTTTTATATTTTTATTTTATTTTCACAAAATTAATACGAAACACATATTTCGAAATATCAAAATGCATGAACATAAATTTCTTAAAATTAAAATAGGTACATGACATGTTAAACAATTTTCAGGCAACCTTTTATAATTAATGCAGAAAGACACATTTGGCCACTGACTTCACTTTTTTTTTTTTTTTACTTTCGTTCACTGGTAATTAATATGCATCACCACTTCTTAATTAATTTACTGTGTTGAAATTTTTTTTTATACCTGTTTTAAATGTCATAATTTTGATTAGTTTGAAACATAACACAACAGATGACTGGAGTCACACTAATTAGTCAACTAAAAATGAACACAGCAAAAGTTAGATGCATATGTAGCGAGTTAATGTTCATGCCTGCTAAAAACAAAATTTATGCAATAAGCCTGGGAAAAATGCGAAAGGAACATGCAAGTGTGAAATATGGGTCTGTCAGATCGATTATATCAACCTTCGGACGCCATCCCTTGTTTGGATCCACCCTTCCACTCCCCTCGCGGCATGACCTGATTCCAGGACCTGATGCTTGACTTGACACCCGCCTGCTGTGAGTCCAGTCTTGTGCGCCTAGCCTCTGGGAGCAGACGTAGCTGGCGGCTATACTTTATCTCTGTACAATAATCAGTATTTTATTAACAGTCGTCTTTCCTTTATCGCCTGGAACACACTTGGACTTCATGGAAATACTAGTATAACTGATCATCTATGACAAAAACAGTGGCAGCGGTATACCGCGTCTGCCTCTCCTGCCCGCGACGCACTTGTGTCCTTCACCACCCACATGCCATTCACTCTGCTAAATGTTTAGGCTTCCATCTTTTGCCTGGGAATTCTTCTGGCTATCTGTTACTGCTATCTGCTACCTTGTAGTTTTCTGAAGGATTCCCTGTTGTCGTGTTGGGTCACCTTATCTCCGCCACACAGCCAAGTGTGCGTTGTCTTTTCACCCTGGCCACACCTTCATCATATCATGCTTCCTGTTAGCCTCGGTGGTACGTTTTGCTTACCTTCCTGGATCTCCTGCCAGCAGTTTATATCTGCCGCCTGGACTCACATACCGCATCTAATGTCTCCTGACTGTGCTAGGCTTTTTACTTGTGGTTTATACCTGCCACGTGGGCCACACTCGTCGAGGACAACGCCCTCTTCAGTGGTGCCTTCTGCTGCTGCTTGTGAGCATCTGGTTCTTATGCCTGCTTGCCCTTGTCAGCTTGCACTCACTTGCAATCAGTTTAAATTACTCTGCGCCCGGCTGTCCTGTCGGCCTTTGTGTAGCCTGCCATCCAGTATCCCCGCCATCTTCCCTCGCTGTCTGCCGTTTTGGGCTACAAATTGATGGTACTATTATTTTTGTATGCCAGTGCAGGGTTATTTTTTTTTCTTATTTACATGGCAAAAGACGCCATTTCCTCTTTGTATGAGACCTTCTAGTGATGTTACAAAGTTTTTTTTTTTTTTTTTTTTGGTTTGTGATTTACTGATCTGACGTCACGGCTGTGTGGGCTTTGTAACTGGCCAGTATGTCCTTGCTGATTTGATGAGAGAGAGAGAGAGAGAGAGAGAGAGAGAGAGAGAGAGAGAGAGAGAGAGAGAGAGAGAGAGAGAGAGAGAGAGAGAGAGAGAGACGACTCAATGTCAAATAAATGACAGTGATATATTTTGATTAGTTGGTTGACCCCCTCTCCAACTCTTCTATCAGTAGAGCTAGCAGAGAGACGGACATCAACTCGTCTGGTGGAAGCATGGCAAGAGAAAGGAGAAACACCTCTTGCCTGCTGGCAGCTGTATTGCAAGTAGGTAATTTGATAAAATCACGCCATATAGGTAGGAGAACACATGGCTACTCCTACTACCAGTTTATAGAAAATATTTAAAACAAAAAAAGGAATCTATGGCAGCGAGTTCAAATGAAGACGAACTGTGGAAGTATAATTTCACACAGCAAGCCAAAATTAACCACAATTAAACCAAATCCTTGTTAGAACTAGCTGTCAAAGAATATTTTTATGTTTTTTTTTTTACATTTTATATAAACAAGTAGATGGAATAGCCATGGGTTATCCTTTAGATCCAACTCTAGTATATGGTTCAGCATTCTACTTTCCAACGCATCCCTCCACAAATGCAACTTATCCTCTACTTTCTGGTCTCCGCCACCAAGAATATGTCGTCGGCAGATAAACCACGGGGCTTCCTCCAGCGCGTCCTTCACCATCACATCCACGACCAGGTTGCAAAGGACTCGATGCCGACCCCTGGGGCGCGTTCCAAAGAGGTTTACGTAACGTTACGTAACATTACGAAACGTGTTCTAGGGGGGTGATGACGTCACTGTGAACTAACGGAAGCTTATAGGCCCGAGAGATTATGGTATAAATATAAAAATTTGCCTAAGTTTTTATCGATGGCAATTTCCTTTCCTCGTTACAGTGAATCCTACTGACATCCCCACCCTTCCTCATGCAGCGCCTTTTCACTAATCAGCTGCAGAAACAGTAAGAAGTAAGCGCTTATAATATTCTGCATTTATCAATGGAATATAGTCACTATAGGTAGAATTTCTTTAGAAACTTTATCTGCATTGATAGAGGTTCTCATCACTTATAATGAAAAGAAGTGTTAAGCATCTTACGTGTTATTGTCCAATAATGGTAACATTTTTTACAGGACAATGTCTGTGGTCCCATGAAGTGGTCCTCTTGCTGTATGCGTTATTTAAGGACTATATAGAGGGGTCTTCACATCCGGGAACGAAAAAAAAAAATATGAAGTGTGTAACAAGATAGTTGCAGGGATGCTGGAGAAGAACCATCAGGTGACTGGTCCTATATGTGACCAGAAAATGCGGTCCTTAAAAATGAGATGGGTAATATAATATTTAAGCGTCTAAATGATTAGTTATGGTATTTATCTTGTAATAATTTTGCAATTTTCTTAACACTGGGTATAACAAATTATCTACTATTTTGGCAGAGGCATACGCTCACAATTAAGTACAAACTTTAATAAAAATATTAAAGTATTCTCTATCATCGTTCAATTTTTATTGTTTTATGCAGTATATTGTCACAACGTTAATGTTTTAAGGGTCAAGACTATCAAGGGCATGGCCAGGACAAGGAAGTCAGTCTAAGTGGATTTTTTTTGATGTCCTTGATGACATTTTTTGGTATGACTGTTGTCATTCCCGTGGCCGTACGGAAAACCATTAGAGGTAAATGACTTTAGTGTTTGTGCATCTCTCTCTCTCTCTCTCTCTCTCTCTCTCTCTCTCTCTCTCTCTCTCTCTCTCTGTATATATATATATATATATATATATATATATATATATATATATATATATATATATATATATATATATATATATATATATATATATATATATATATAACACCCACACACACACACACACACACACACACACACACACACACACACGCACACACACACCCACACCCACACACACACACACACACACTCAAGCACACTATTAATGTTGTTTTAAGATTCATGGGTTGATACATCAAGGAAGATGTAACGAGTGAGTAAAGTGAATGCATTGTCTAGTTTAGTTGTTATTCTTATTCGTTGTAAGAATTATAATGACCCACTAACTTCTTTTCCTTATGTCTGACCTCAGGTTTCATTCTCGTAAGCTTTAGAAACATAAATTGAGATTTTTTAAGCAACCTCATATATATAATATATTTAATGTGATTGCCTGAGTATTGTTGAGGCTAAGAGAATATTGTAAATGTTACAGTTGTGTTGCTCGTCTTGGCTACTTCCTTTCTTGGAGGAGAGACCCGAGGTATATGTATGTATTTTATTTATTTATTTTCCATGACTATATTTACATATTCACTTTTTTTTTTCAGTCCCACCACCAATGGTTACTCAGACTCCACCTCCACAACCTCCACAGGAGGCTATCTGTTACCTACAGGCGTGTGCATCGCTAATGTCTTCTGTACTTTCAATTTTTCACCACCCACAAACATGTGCATCATCATCCACATCTTTCATCATAGCACAATCATATATACATTCTTCCCCACAACCATCAATTTCTTCTGCACCACAGGCATCACAAATTTCTCCACTGCATATTCCACAACCTACTACTTCTGCCCTTAGTTCTTTCTTGACCTATCAAACCTCTGCACTTTCTTCATCTCACTCATCAGAAATAAATAGTCCTATACACCGAACTCCATTGAGCAATCCTGTCATTAAATCGTGTATTACATCTCCACACATGCAATCTCATATCTCATTTACTACATCTCCACTCATGCTATCGTCATCCTAATACCCTACATATCTAGCATCATACCCGTCCCAAGTATCACAACCCTATTCCCCAGCATTACGACCACATCTGCAGTGACTTCGTCCTGCTCCTCACTGCCACGAAGTACAAAACAGAAGAGAACGGAGGGTTCTTTAAGTATAACTGCAATATTTTAGGAGCAGACAAGAGAGCTACGGGTGGTAAGTCTTGAGAACTTCTCACGTGAACTTTTATAACAAAAGCATCACCAAGAAAATCGGGATGACCGGAAAGCGTTGTATGTTCTCATAGGAAATGTTCTCAGAAATCAAAACGAATCAGATAAGAATATGGGAAAAATTTTGAACAATTAACAGTAACTCAAAGACAAAACATTGAAATACTTATGGAAAATAAAGGGACAGGAGCAGGCCTTTGTAGTGGGGACAGCATCTCATAAGATATACCTCAAAAGGGGATGGGAGGGGGATTAGCCAAGATAAGGCAAACGAGCATTTCTCCTGATGTTAATTTACAGTACATTTAAGGTATTTTAAGGCACACGAGCATTACTCCTGATCTCACTGTACAATAGATTTAAGGTGTTTTAAGGCACATAAGAATTACTCCTGATCTCACTGTACAGTACATTTAATGAACTTAAATGTTGTTTTAGCTGTTAATTGTAAGTTTATGATTAGGTATTTCATGTAAAACTAGGCTTTGTTTTGTTTCCATTGTTTTTTTTTTTCTATATTTTGTTGCTACAGTACAGATTTTCTTTAATTTTAAGGTTATCTATGCATAGTATATGTGGCAAAAAATATTTCCAATTTTAGTTCAAAAGATTTATTTTTGTTGTATACAAGAGTACTTTTTTATTTTATTTTGAAACATATTATAGTATTTCTATTAATAAACCTAGTAGGTGAAAATATGACATTAAATAATATAAATGAACAACGATGATTACATAAAAAAAAAAAAAGATAACTGTAAAAGAGAAATACCTATGTATCTGTGGGTTAGGCTCAGACATGGCACCCTATAATTTATGTTGTCTTGTCTATTTGCAGGGAGAATATTGAGAAGGTTCCTAGTCTCTTTGTGTTTGTCCCATTTGGTCGCCTCTTACGACAAGCAGTATTCTTGACCTCCAAGGTAACAGGTGGTTTGGAATCGGGGGTTTTCTTCTCTTAGCGTATGTCTAAAAAGGCACGCTTTGCAACGCTACAAAGTTCCTGAGCAGCTCCTATCGTTCCAGATCAGAACAAACCTGGGGGTGGATAACTTTCCCTAGAACCTCATTTCCGTATTCAGTTTGGAAATAGTATATAATTAAAAGAATGGGTTCCTACATAACTCATAAACCTAGCTAGGAATTGGCCGAGCAGGCCTATCATTTCTAAGGCAGTATTCCGTGGTGGTCGTGCTTGAAAAACATAATCTCCATGTGCTTCTGCATTCAGCTCTTGGAACTCTAGGTCTAAATCCAGCTTACTCTATTACCATCCTTGAAGAGCAATGAACATAAAATATGTCTGCCAAGGGAGAAGGTGATATTCCTAAATAGTCTTGCATCATGAACTGATCCATCAAGAAATCTTAAATTATTATCACATGCAGATTGTAACTGTATGCTGGGATAACCTTTCCTACGGATATAGTCCTCCCTGTGGTCTTTAGGGCTTGGCTGTGATTCCCATCTATAGCTCATACTACCCCAGGCATATTAGTTTTTGTCAAGAAGCCACGAGTTAGTTCTGGAAGTTCATTCCCTGTTAGCCGTGATATATAGGTGTGTCTTACAGCCTTCAGAGCATCGCAGACGTCTATGAAAGCCCTGAGGAGTGATGATTTGCCGAGTTCGAATCGATTCCCTGCCCCCGGGAACTATTCAACATTCCCCAACAGCCACACGGTCGTCAACACTTTCTCTTCAATTGGTTGTATCCCTGCTGTCATGTGTGGTGCAAGGAGACGGCACAGGTCCTGTTTGATGTAAAAGATAATAAGTAATGATAGTACATGAATAAATATTAAACGAAATAAGGCTTGTAATAATAATTGTTACGCCCCAAACACACACGCACGCACCCACACACAAGCACTCACACACATACCCACAGGCACCCACACACACAAGTAACCACGCACCTGTGGGTGCGCACAAGAGCTATGAGATGGTAGTAGATGCAAGCGAGAGACCTGTGTGTACATGAAAAACTGATACTGCTTACCCAGCTCCATCCATGTGACACCTTTTTAGGAGGGTCATTATGGGCCTGGCGCTGGGAATAACAACAACAACCCTCTTGGGGAGCGAGGAGAGACCAGAACAGAAGGTACGAGGAGCGGAGGCCGTGTGCTCAGCGACCTCCGCCTTCGGGAAGCATCCCGTCAGCGTCTCCGTCAGTGCCTCGCGGAAAATTGACTCCGTGCCTCGTGACTGACTAAGACTAACGGGTAGTGTTCCGTCTTCAGATTCAGGGAGTTCGGACGCTTATTCTCACGGCGCGCCGGGGGACGTTTACCGTGGGCGCCTCCGTCACCGATTCCTCCGTGGTCCCCAAGGGTTAGCTGGAGTGTGTTACAGGACTGAATAGTGTGCAGCGAGCTACATCCGCAAGTAGAAACGTCCCAAGTGCCGCATTAGTGGGTCGTGCGCGCAGCAGCGCACCGGCCGGAGGGGGCACCGGGCAACTGTACGGATGGTAAGCTTTATTCTTCACCAACGAACCTCGACAGAGACCACCTCAACCAGTCTAGCCAGTGAACCAGAGTCACAACGCCCTTCCTGCACGCCCCTGCCGGTACCTCTGCCCAGGGAAGACAGTGCAGTCGACGGAGGCGGACGGCTCTCTCACGTCCCGGCCACCGCGGGAGCAACATCATCGAGGGAGAGGTACCCTATTCTAGCAGATGACCCAGAGCCGCAACGCCCCTCCTGCACGCCCCTGCCGGTACCTCTGCCCAGGGAAGGCAGTGCAGTCGACGGAGGCGGACGGCTCTCTCACGTCCCGGCCACCACGGGAGCAACATCATCGAGGGAGAGGTACCCTAGTCTAGCCGGTGACCCAGAGCCACAACGCCCTTCCTGCATGCTCCTGCCGCTACCTCTGCCCAGGGAAGGCAGTGCACTTGACAGTGGCTGGCGGCTTGTTCACGTACCGGCCACCGCAGGAGCAACATCGTCGAGGGTGATGTACTCCGACTTAAGGCATGCTTGGACGGGCCGACAGGCGACCCTTGGGGACCCTGCTGTCCCGCGGGGTCCCTGCGGGGACAGGGAGGGTGCCCTCCCCCGGGCACACCCGGAGGAATTACCAGCCTAGAAGTGTAGAGTGTACACGTGCCCAACCCGAAAACTAGAGGTAGAGGTGTCGGGAATAAAGGCACATCATGCCATTGGCCAATCGGATAGAACGTAGGTTAGTGGTGAGGGACAGCAATCCCTAAGGAGTTGCCGGTCTCCCGTTACCCACCGTTGGGGCGTAACATATTGGCGCAGTGAGTAGGATCTGATCTTGCCTCTGGCTTGCCCTAGCTTAGCTGTCAGACCACCGAGACGGGCAGGGCGTCGCGTCGCCCAGTTGTAAGTGTGGATGAACAGGTAACAGACCCACCACCTCAGAGTACGAATGGATGGAATGACTGGAGGACTGTGACTTCGTGGCGAGTGCTTCCAGCTGACTGCAGACTCCTGTTGGGTTACCATGCGTCCACATTCGTCTGCGTGTGAGAGGACTAACACTATAGTGGGAGGACAACACTGTAACGCTATAGTGAGGGTGAATTAGTAACCCAGCCCCTGCCAGCAGGTGCGGCGTCTGTATCCGCTGTACCGCGGCAGATGGCTGGGAGACAGTACCTGGGCCACGACCGACCCTTTTCACACTTTTAGTTAGATGAGCCACTCAGATAATCTATCCATGTCAACGGACGCCTCACGGCCCAGGGCCGACTGTGGCACTCCCGTAGGACCGGCGGGGCATCAAATACGCCAGGCCCGGCAGGGCATCTAATACACCAAGCCCGGTGGGGCATCAAGCACGCCATATCGAGGGACAGAGGGACCACAGAAGAGGACCAGCCACAACGAGGGATAGAGACACGCCGAGGTGTCTCGGCGTGTCACACATCGGCATAAACCGATGTGTAGGTCATAGCGAATGACCCAAGGTATTTGGTAGGTCCTCCCTACTAGATGGTGGTGGGTAGGTAGGATGGATTTGCGGGGGCTGGTGGCTCCCGGAAAAGGGCACTACGACCGGCATACCCTACGTTAGGGTTCTCCGCGTCCGCCCAATTAGGCTACTTGGTAGTTTCCTCCTCAGTGTATGACACCTAGCAATACATTGTGAGCACGACTGTGTATATGGGCAGAGGTATGAATGCCACCATTTCCAACAGGTCCCCTCAGAAGCACTGCAGGCTGTAGCTGAGCGACATGGACGAAAAGGGTCTCCCTCCCTTCTGTGCTGCCCGGCAGACGATCCAGGAATAGATCAAAGTCTTCGAGTTCCACTGCCGGGCCCACAAGTACAAGGACGATGAGAAGGCAACCTGGTGCCGCCTGACGATCGGTCCCGATGCAGAGGCCTTCCTAACGAATCTCCCAGACGATATTTCATGGAGTCGTTTGCAGAGGAAGCTAATCAAGAACTTGGGTTCAAACCGACTCCACGACAGCGCACTGTCAAGGCTGTTGGACCTCACCTGGGGCCAAGACGCCATTCGTGGCCTCGCCAATCGAACACTCCTGCTGGTGAGCCAAGCGCTGACTCCTCCAGTGCAACCCAGAGGCGCCTCGCCCGAAAAGGCTTCCTCTGGATAGTGGCCCCTGAACTGGTCCAGCACTGGTGTCAAACTCGCAAGGCACCGTTGTCCAAACTGATCGAGGAAGCTGAGCATCGACTGGCGTCGACAACTTCCTTCTCGGCAGCTGGGAGCCCCCACACTGAGGACCCCGTGGCAGCTGGGATCTTTAACTTGGTCCCAAGATTGCGGCCTGCTACTGATGCCCCAATTACCGCAGCCACTGCTGCTCCAGACACTGGTACGATATCCCCATCGACACACGCTCCCACTAACAACAAAAACACTCGACACTCAGGTCACCACTCTGAGCGAAGGGGCACAAGCGGCCGCCGAAGAGATGGGCGGAACACCACCGACAGTGATAGGTTTCATTTCCTTAGTCATTTCATTTCCTTAGTCATTCATTTCATAGTCTTATTTCTAGGGCTTGGATGACGATCTGCAGAACCTGCGCAGTTGGCAAATCGAGATGAGGGAATCACTTCAGCGGTGGCGGACGGAAATGCGGGCAGAACTCCTGGCTAAAGCCCGGAGGACCCAGGATGATGCCAATTCCTACCACGCCGAGCTGCACAGAAGAGAAGTGATCCCATGGCGGAGTCAGCAAGCCTTCAACATAGAGGACATATAAACACGTCGTATAGGACATGGCCTGCCCATAAGAGCCATATCGCACCCCAGTAGCTGCTGGTGGTTTCATCAGGTCTTCACATTCTGTGGCCAAGGATGGCCTTTGTCAAGGAGGGGTTAATGTTACGCCCCAAACACACACACACTCATCCACATAGATAGATAGATAGATAGTTTATTGACCACAACAGTAAAATGATTACATATTAATTATTACAAAATTTAGTACAATGATTACATATTAATTATTACATAATTTCAGATTCCATAATTACATATCAAAAATAGTTTTTGCTATTCATTTTAATGGCAATTGTAGTCCAGCATATTATCAATGCTATTTGTAAACTTTTACACCTACCTACTGGAAATATCTATATTTCATAATATTTTACAATGTGTTTACAGGTAAACAGACAGAATATCATGTATTATTTGTAAACTTCTACACCTACCTACTGGAAACATCTATATTTCATAATATTTTGCAATGTATTTACAGGTAAACAGACAGAATATCATGTATTATTTTACATTTCACAGCCATTGAAAACTTATCAGAAAATACCTGTTCTATTGTCTTAAACTGGCGATGGTCCATAATGTGGTGAGTTTGCGGGCAGTCCTGGAGGACGTGTCTCTATGTTTGAACACTACCACATTCACATAACATTTCATTCATAGGTAAGCGGCCACGACTCCTCATGCTCTCTCACACGATAGAGAGTGACCACTCACCCTGAAATTTGTAAAGTACAACCTATGACATTCATAAACATTATGTTTCACCTTATATATATGATATACTATGAAGTTTGGGTTTATATCTTCGTATGTCAATCTCCGTGACGAATCACTTTCAGAAATACTATTAATTACACTCTGCATAGCCTGCTTTATTTCTATAACATGATTACTAATTTAGTTTGTAATTAGCTTTCCTGTCACTATGTTATTACTCTTTGCTGTGTTTACAAAAAAAATAAAAGAACGCTAAATAATCTGTATTCAGATCTTTCCTGCCATATTTTATAAAAGAATCTATGTTGCTTATACTTAACCAGATCATTAACAGGAGGAAATCCCGACTCATCGTAACAAACATCATTACACGTATTTTTCCTCACTCCAAGAACTCACACACATACCCACACGCACCCACACACAAGTACCCACGCGCCTGTGGACGCACATATGAGCTGTGAGATGGTAGTGGATGCAGGCGAGAGACCTGTTAGGTCTCTCGCCTGCATCCACTACCATCTGCCTCTATCCCTCGTTGTGGCTGGTCCTCTTCTGTGGTCCCTCTGTCCCTCGATGTGGCGTGCTTCATGCCCCGCCGGGCTTGGTGTATTAGGTGCCCTGCCGGACCTGGCGTATTTGATGCCCCGCCGGTACTGTTGACCCAGTTCCATCCACGTGACCCCTTTTTATGAGGGTCACAGTGGGCCTGGCGCTGGGAATAACAACAACAACCCTGTTGGGAAGCGAGGACAGACCAGGACAATCCGTGTGCTCAGTGACCTCCGCCTTCAGGGAGCCTCCCGTCAGCGTGTCCATCAATGCCTCGCGAAGGATCGACTCCGTGCCTCGTGACTGACTAAGACTAACTTGTAGTGTTCCGTCTTCAGACTCGGGAAATGCGGACGCTTGTACTCACGCCGCACCGGGGGACGTTCCCCCGTCGGCGCCTCCGTCATCCCGACGGGTAGCTGGAGTATGTTACAGAATTGGATAGTGTGCAGCGAGCTACATCCGCAAGTAGAAGCGTCCCGAGTGCCCCACTAGTGGGCCGTGAGCTCAACAGCGCACTGGCCCGAGGGCCATCTGGGGCACCGGACAACTCTACAGACGTTGGGTGCTATCCTTCACCGACGAACCTCGACAGAGACCAGCGGTGACCCAGTCTACCCGGTGAACCAAAGCCACAACGCCCCTCCTGCACGCCCCTGCCGGTACCTCTGCCCAGGGAAGGCAGTGCAGTCGACGGAGGCGGACGGCTCTCTCACGTCCCGGCCACTGCAGGAGCAACATCATCGAGGGAGAGATACCCTGTGTAGAGTGTATAAGTGTTGAGTGTACATGAGTTATTTTTTTAGAACTGACTCTTATTATTATATTATATTATATTATATTAGGTACTTCCTCCTACCACACCCGCTTGTCCCCCCACAGTATGTGAGACAATCGATGTGTGATGCCTCCCTCGGAGGTTACAGGGCTGCGTCATTCTCATGCACTGTACTCCATTTGCTCCAGTCACGCACAATCACCCTTTTATGCTCCATAATAACATATAATAATAATAATAATAATAATAATAATAATAATAATAATAATAATAATAATAATAATCATGAAGCATGTCATGGAACCTTAACATTTGGTGTCATCAATTACTATGATTTACCAGTAAAATAACTATTCATTTCGCAACAATAACAATAACAATCTTTATTTCCTTAGTTATCTTTGTGGTTAACTTATCGACGTTCATTAACACTGCGACACCCTCACTCTAACGCCAATTTCAGGATTAGCATTTTTGAGAGAGTCCACGTTAGGTTAGGTTATTGTTTATTATGGTGTAAATCTAAAAACTTACTTAAATAAGAGCAAGTCACAGCTCTAATTGGCAAGAGTGAGAGTGTGGCAGACACGCATATGTGTCTACCACAACAGCAATAGAACGATCTGAAACGAAACTTGAGGTGAAGTTACAGAGAGAAGGATAGAAGGATAGAAGCCGTAGGAGGGTAGTTTGGAAAGCAAAGCTTTGTGCTAGACTCTATCAAAATCTTTTGACATGCCTAAGGCAACAGCAAATGTTTTATCAAAATCTCTGAAAGAGGATGACCAAGACTCAGTAAAGAAAGTCAGAAAATCACCAGTAGAGCGGCCTTGAACCCACACTGGCGATCAGATAAAAGGTTGTGAAGAGATAGATGTTTAAGAATATTCCAGTTGAAGATAGATTAAAAGACTTTACATAGGCAGAAAATTAAAGCAATAGGTCGCTAGTTTGAGGGATTAGAACGGTCACCCTTTTTAGGATTTGCCTACATGTAGGTAAACTTCCAGCAATAAAAAAAGATAGATGTTGACAGACAAAGTTGAAAGATTTTGACTAGGCAAGATGCAAGCACAGAGGCACAGTTTCAGAGAACAGTAGAAGGGACCCCATCAAGTCCATAAGCCTTCCGAGGGCTTACACCAGCGAGGCCATGGGAAACATTACTGCGAAGAATTTTAATAGGTAATAGTCATTCCAAAGAAAATCAGCAAAATACCTCCTCAAGTTCCCCAACTAGTAGAGGTAAAGCGGCAGAGGCACCTCCACTCAGAGGGATCCTGAGAAGGGATTGGAGTGATAGGACAGGATACATATATGAGACTGTGATTGAGGGAGCCCAACAGAGAAACGAGGGTAACAACATAAGCAGAAAGGTTAGATGTTAGGAAATGGTTAAGAATGTTGAGCATATTTCCAAGACGGTCAGGAATAAGGGTAGGATGTTGCAGCAGTTGCTCTAGAGAGTCTAGATCGTTGAGGATAGCAGAGCTGAAGGCTAGTTCACCAGAATGGTCAGTGAAGGGAGAGGAAAGCCAAAGCTGGTGGTGAACATTGAAATCTCCAAGAAGTGGAATTAGTAGTGATGTTAGTAAATTTGCGGATGACACAAAGATAGGTAGATTAATTAGGTCAGAATCGGATGCCATCGCCTTGCAGGCAGATTTAGATAGGATGAATGAATGGACAGACAGATGGCAAATGCAGTTTAACATCAACAAATGTAAATACTTAGCGTAGGTAGAGGAAACCCACACAGTAGGTACACATTAAACAACCAAACTCTGGTAGGTACAGGGTACGAGAAAGATTTAGGAGTTAAAGTTAGCTCGGAACTCCGTCTAGGAAAACAATGTATTGAGGGCAGAAACAGGGAAAATAAAAATAGGGTATTAGGATTAATTTTTAGGAGTGTTAAAAGTAGAAGGCCAGAAGTAACATTAAAGTTATACTTGGCACTGGTCAGATCTCATCTAGACTACGCTGTGCAGTTCTGGTCCCACATTACTGGAAAGATATATGTCTTTTTGGATCAGTACAGAGGAGAATGACTAAAAGAATACAAGGGATGAGGACTTTTCCTTAAGAGGCGAGAATGAAGCTGTTAAATTTACATTCCTTAGAGACAGACGTAGGTTAAAAGGGAACCTGATATAAGTCTTTATATAACAAGGGTGATGTAAGCAAAATTCTTAGGATCAGCAACCAGAATAGAATAAGAAATAACGGGTTCAAGCTTGAAAAATTTAGGTTTAACAAAGAGATAGAAAGAAACTGGTTCTCAAATAGAGTGGTAGATGGGTGGAACGGACTCAGTAATCATGTTGTTAGTGCTAGGACATTAGGGAGCTTTAAGAGATTAGACGGGTTTATGGATAGGGATGATAGCTGGAAATAGGTAGGTATATTTCATACAGGGACTGCTACGTGTAAGCCTGGTCACTTCTTGCAGCTTCCCTTATTTCTTATGTTCTTATGTTCTTAAGAATGGAGATCTACGCAAAAGTTAAGGGAGTCAGAATGTGCTCCACTTTGGAAGTTGAGTAGTCAAAAAAAGTTCTTATAGTCAGAGGAATTAGGTGAGAGATATTGAGCACAAATAAATTCAGTTTGAGAATGATTCTGTAGTCGTAGCCAGGTGGAAAACTTGGAAGATTCAAGAGTGTGGGGACGAGAGCAGGTTAAGTAACTGCGCACATGAACACAACATCCAGCTTTGAACATGAGGATAGAGAAAGTTGGAGAGAACAGAAAAAGTGTCAGTTGCCTCAGAGAGTTGTCTTTAGAGGGCAGGCTGTGACTGCCCCCTTGTATTGTGAGACACAAAGAGAAACGTTCAGTGAGTTTAATGATAAGCTCACAGCACCCCTGATTCAGTGCTTTAGACCTCACTGGGAGTAATTATCGTTTCGGCAGGTGCCTACTGCCTCCTCCTGCATGCACCCCCTTAGTGGGTTGCTTGCAGGGTGGGGGGGACTTGCGTTTCCCTATGACCTGGCGGGCGAGGCGATAGGGGGTATCGGTCCCTGTTCCACCCTACTTATGGGGATAGGGCTATCCATGCTAGCAAGGATGTCACTGAGGGAGCAGACTAAGTGGTTCCCGGAGTTAGATTGTAGGTACGGGCCAAAGGTGCCGCTCACCAGAGGGGCCACCTTATGAGGTCGTCCTGTGTTAGATGGTTTGGTATCTGAGCTGGGATTCGTTATGGGGTCGGTTTTAACTCCGGTGCAGACAAACACTGGAATCACGAGGGGCCACTTTTTAAGACGAGTGGCCTCCATGAGGACGAGGTACCCAGTTCATGGCGGCCAACGCTCGCCCCCCCCCCTTTCGTAATCCCGGTAGGCGGCCTCCCTTGGTTCCTGGATCCAATTTACTTTTATAGTATGATATGGGGAAATATAGAAACTCCTCTGGTCCTCGAAGGGCAGTCGACCAGGCCCTCGAAACGTCACCCTCTGGTGATGATGGTGTTGTACAGGTAGGAGCTCGTACTTTCACTGCTGTTGCTTTCCATGCTGGAAGACCCCGTGGGTCAGTTGTTGAGTCTTGTCTTGAAACTGTTATGATGATTAATATATATGCCTCCATGTCATACCGTGCTATTCACTCAGTTTTCAAGCCCTTCGGAACAGTTCTCCGTATCTGTCTCAAATATGACGGCGATTATCTCTCTAATCGATGTTAAGTGAAATTTACATCAGATGTTGCTGCCAAAGCTGTTCTTGAGGCAATAAGTTATCTGCGTCTTGGAGGCAACAACTTAATTGCTGAGGTCATTCGGTCAAGCAATGTAGCTGACAGCGAGAATGATTATTGTCCTAACGTCTCTGATGATGTAGATAAACGTGTTCTTAAAACTCGCCACCCACATACACCCTACTGGTTTGTAGTATATTATGAGGAAGGTCGAGGTAACTTTATCCGTGCTGCCAAGTATCTAGAAAGGGAGACTAGGGTCCTCCAAATAATATCAGGAAATATGGTAAAGGTGTCTTGATCAGAGCTAAAGATTTAACGCGTGTGATCATGCTCCTCCATCTCCTTTGCCCTTCTGATGGGATCTTCGAATCCATCTAGCCACACTGAACATTCATTTACTGCAAAGAATGTATTTACAACCAGGACCTATATGAATTCTCTGAAGATGTCATCTTTCAGCTACGTCCAGATAATGTTGAGCTAGTGGCCAAGATTGGATGGAATATTAACGTGATTATGCCCACTTTATATGGTTCTTTTCTCCCTGAATGTGTAAAGATCGGCCCTCTTTCGCTTCCAGTAAAGGCATTCGTTGACCGTTCTTTACAATGCTACTGGTGTTATGAGTTCGGTAATGGGAGGAAAAACTGTCAAAATAATCTCCGTTGCGGTCACTGCTCAGCCCTTGACTTGCACCATACTCCTGGATACGAATCGGAAGCCTACTGGTTCTACTGCAGAGAGGCTCACTCGCTACGTTCCCGACAATTTTTAGCTTCACCAACTACATCACAGTCTTCAGGAATTTCAGATACTTGTGTGTGTGGGTACCTATCCCCACACCAGTTACTCAATCTCAGGTTTCTACATCTTTAGGTATCGTGGGACCAGATATGCTTCGCAGGCCGAGTAAGGTACCTAGTCAGGAAGGCAAAATGAAGCTTCTTTCTGGTTCTTCCCTGAAAAACCCTTCAAAATACTTATATTCAAGATTTTGTAGTGGAATAGCCGTGGTTTGCGTGCCTCTTGGGAGAAACTCCCAGGAGAGGTTTTCTCCTGTATGCATTTGTTTGCAAGAGACATTGCTTGGAAAATCGACTCACTTTGAGCCTCTTGGGTATCGTGCTTTCTTCTCTACTCTATTTCCTGGTCAGGGCCATCACGGTAGTACTGTCATCTTTATTCGCAATGATATTCCTCTTATCCACCTGCACTCGCTGCTGTAGGTTATTGCTATTAAGGTTTTTATACATCGTTTTTATTCATTGTATAGTCTGTATCTGCCTCCCAGTATTCATATCGAAAGAAATGAACTTGATGATTTTTGAAATGTTCTTCCTTCTCCTCTCATTTTATTGGTAGATTTTAATGGTCGCCATCCTTTGTTGGATGATGACAATGTCAACCATCGTGGTCTTTTAATTGTTTCTTTATCGAGGATTTAGGATTGAAGATTTTAAACTCTGGAGACGTGACCCATTTCCACAGTGAAACCGGTACTCTTACAACGATAGATCTCTCTCTCTCTCTCTCTCTCTCTTTGTGTCTAGAATTTTCCATTTGTGAGGCATTTGCTAATATCAACATCATGTCACAGTCTTTTTTTGATTTAGAGAAAGCTTACGACACAGCCTAGTGTCATGGCATTTGTTTGAGTTTCGTCTTCGTGCCCGACTCCCTCCCAAATTTTTTTCACGTCGTTTTTTACGAGTGCATGTTGGTGGCGATCTGTCGGGAGTACGCCCACTTGAAGAAGGCGTGCCGCAAGTAAGTATATTTAGTGTCACTCTTTTCGCTGTAGCTATAAACAGTGTCATTTGTCTACTTGGTAGTTTGTATGTCGATGACTTGTCTACCTCCTTTTATGCATCTCGGATGACATTCATTGAGAGGGAGCTGCAGGTGGCACTCAACAAGATTTCTCATTGGGCTGCAACTCAGGGATTTCGTTTCTCGGCTTCAAAGTCTGTGGCCGTGCATTTTTGCCACCAACGTGCTGTTCACCCTGACCCAAACTTGTATCTATATGATAGAAAAATCACTTGTGTTTTTTTTTTTTTTTTATGTAGGAAGGATACTGGCCAAGGGCAACAAAAATCTAATAAAAAAAATGCCCACTGAAATGCCAGTCCCATAAAAGGGTCAAAGCAGTGGTCAAAAATTGGTGGATAAGTGTCTTGAAACCTCCCTCTTGAAGGAATTCAAGTCATAAGAAGGTGGAAATACAGAAGCAGGCAGGGAGTTCCAGAGTTTACCAGAGAAAGGGATGAATGACTGAGAATACTGGTTAACTCTTGCGTTAGAGAGGTGGACAGAATAGGGGTGAGAGAAAGAAGAAAGTCTTGTGCAGCAAGGCCGCGGAAGGAGGGGAGGCATGCAGTTAGCAAGATCAGAAGAGCAGTTGGCATGAAAATAGCGGTAGAAGACAGCTAGATATGCAACATTGCGGCGGTGAGAGAGGGGCTGAAGACAGTCAGTTAGAGGAGAGGAGTTGATGAGACGAAAAGCTTTTGATTCCACCCTGTCTAGAAGAGCAGTATGAGTGGAACCCCCCCAGACATGTGAAGCATACTCCATACGTGGACGGATAAGGCCCTTGTACAGAGTTAGCAGCTGGGGGGTGAGAAAAACTGGCGGAGACGTCTCAGAACACCTAACTTCATAGAAGCTGTTTTAGCTAGAGATGAGATGTGAAGTTTCCAGTTCAGATTATAAGTAAAGGACAGACCGAGGATGTTCAGTGTAGAAGAGGGGGACAGTTGAGTGTCATTGAAGAAGAGGGGATAGTTGTCTGGAAGGTTGTGTCAAGTTGATTGATGGAGGAATTGAGTTTTTGAGGCATTGAACAATACCAAGTTTGCTCTGCCCCAATCAGAAATTTTAGAAAGATCAGAAGTCAGGCGTTCAGTGGTTTCCCTGCGTGATATGTTTACCTCCTGAAGGGTTGGACGTCTATGAAAAGATGTGGGAAAGTGCAGGGTGGTATCATCAGCATAGGAGTGGATAGGACAAGAAGTTTGGTTTAGAAGATCATTAATGAATAATAAGAAGAGAGTGGGTGACAGGACAGAACCCTGAGGAACACCACTGTTAATAGATTTAGGAGAAGAACAGTGACCGTCTACCACAGCAGCAATAGAACGTTTAGAAAGGAAACTTGAGATGAAGTTACAGAGAGAAGGATAGAAACCGTAGGAGGGTAGTTTGGAAATCAAAGCTTTTTGCCATACTCTATCAATGGCTTTTGATATGTCCAAGACAACAGCAAAAGTTTCACCAAAGTCTCTAAAAGAGGATGACCAAGACTCAGTAAGGAAAGCCAGAAGATCACCAGTAGAGCGGCCTTGACGGAACCCATACTGGCGATCAGATAGAAGGTTGTGAAGTGATAGATGTTTAAGAATCTTCCTGTTGAGGATAGATTCAAAAACTTTAGATAAGCAGGAAATTAAAGCAATAGGACGGTAGTTTGAGGGATTAGAGCGGTCACCCTTTTTAGGAACAGGTTGAATGTAGGCAAACTTCCAGCAAGAAGGAAAGGTAGATGTTGACAGACAGAGCTGAAAGAGTTTGACTAGGCAAGGTGCAAGCACGGAGATACAGTTTCGGAGAACAATAGGAGGGACCCCATTAGGTCCATAAGCCTTCCGAGGGTTTAGGCCAGCGAGGGCATGGAAAACATCATTGCGAAGAATTTTAATACGTGGCATGAAGTAGTCAGAGGGTGGAGGAGAGGGAGGAACAAGCCCAGAATCATCCAAGGTTTGAGCAAAGAGTAAGTGCCATCTGGTTGAAGTAGAGGAGGGAAAGAAGAAGAAGCACAGTTATTGGAGATATTTTTGGCTAGATGCCAGAAATCACGAGGGGAGTTAGATCTTGAAAGTTTTTGACATTTTCTGTTAATGAAGGAGTTTTTGGCTAGTTGGAGAACAGACTTGGCTTGGTTCCGGGCAGAAATATAAAGTGCATGAGATTCTGGTAATGGAAGGCTTAAGTACCTTTTGTGGGCCACCTCTCGATCATGTATAGCACGAGAACAAGCTGTGTTAAACCAAGGTTTAGAAGGTTTAGGACGAGAAAAAGTGAGGAATGTACGCCTCCATGCCAGACACTATCACCTCTGTTATTCGCTCAGCACACAAAGACACGGAAGCAGTAGTCATTCCAAGGAAAATCAGCAAAATACCTCCTCAGGTCCCCCCAACTAGCAGAGGCAAAACGCCGGTGGCACCTTCGCTTAGGGGGATCCTGAGGAGGGATTGAAGTGATAGGACAAGATAAAGATATGAGATTGTGATCGGAGGAGCCCAACGGAGAAGAAAGGGTGACAGCATAAGCAGAAGGATTAGAGGTCAGGAAAAGGTCAAGAATGTTGGGCGTATCTCCAAGACGGTCAGGAATACGAGTAGGGTGTTGCACCAATTGCTCTAGGTCATGGAGGATAGCAAAGTTGTAGGCTAGTTCACCAGGATGGTCAGTGAAGGGAGAGGAAAGCCAAAGCTGGTGGTGAACATTGAAGTCTCCAAGAATGGAGATCTCTGCAAAAGGGAAGAGGGTCAGAATGTGCTCCACTTTGGAAGTTAAGTAGTCAAAGAATTTCTTATAGTCAGAGGAGTTAGGAGAGAGGTATACAGCACAGATAAATTTAGTATGAGAATGACTCTGTAGTCGTAGCCAGATGGTGGAAAACTCGGAAGATTCAAGAGCATGGGCACGAGAGCAGGTTAAGTCATTGCGCACATAAACGCAGCATCCAGCTTTGGATCGAAAATGAGGATAGAGAAAGTAGGAGGGAACAGAAAAGGGGCTACTGTCAGTTGCCTCAGACACCTGAGTTTCGGTAAGGAAAAGGAGATGAGGTGTAGAAGAGGAGAGGTGGTGTTCTACAGATTGAAAATTAGATCTTAGACGGCGAATGTTGCAGAAGTTAATGAAGAAAAAGTTGAGGGGGTGTCAAGACACTTAGGGTCGTCGACGGAAAGGCAGTCCGACCTGGGGACATTTATGGTCCCCTCCCCAGATGGGGACTCCGAGGCTGGTGTAGGAGTCGCCATGATTTTAAATTTTTTGAGTGAAGGGTGTGTGTGTTATTAGGTGCTTGTAGTTTTGTGTGGAGGTAGAGAGTTGTCTTTAGAGGGCAGGCTGTGACTGCCCCCTTGTGTTGTGAGACACAAAGGGAAACGTTCAGTTAGGTCACAGCTGGGTTTAATGATAAGTTCACAACACCCCCTGAACAGTGCATTAGACCTCACTGGGAGTAATTATCGTTTCGGCAGGTGCCTACTGCCGAAACTCGTTTCTTGGTACTCGTTTCTTGGTACTCATATTTGACAGTCGCCTAACTTGGGTACCACACTTTCGTTATATTAAGGCAGGATGCATGAAGGCGCTGTCACTTCTAAGAGTCTTGGCTCGTACTTCTTGAGACCCTGACAGACAGATCCTCCTAGCCTTACACCGAACTCTTATTCCTTCTAAATTGGAGTACGGTTGTGAAATCTATTCGTCTGCTACTGAGACTCTGATCCGTGTGTTGGATTCGGTTCACTAAGCTAGTATTCGCCTGGGAACTGGTGCGTTCCGCCCATCCCCAATCCCTAGCTTACTGGTGGATGCTGGCGTCCTGCCAATGGACCTACGCCGTCATTCTCTAGTAATGAGATGTTGGCATCGAACCCATCGCCTTCCTGAGTGTCACTTGTACAACAATTTCTCATGATGCACGTTCTCCATTATATGATGGTTGCCCTAGTTTTCCTAAGCCTTTTGGATACCGGATCAAGTCTGCCATGACCGAGTTTGATATACCCTCTATCTCCATTTGCTCCCATCGCCTTCCAAGGATCGGGTCCTTGCAGTTTTCGCGGGTATCGATCTGCCCTCTTGTTGTTAATGATAAAAACTTATTACCATAGATTGAGACTCATGCTTTATTTTTGGAACACTTTTCGACACACTCTGGCTTTGTCCCTGTCTGCACAAATGCAGGAGTGGGATATAGTGTTATATTCCCTTCCTTTTACCGAGGCGGTAGCCTTCCGAGAGTTGCCTCCGTTTGTACGACAGTGTTATCTGCCACTATTCTTGTCCTAAAAACTATTTTTGCCTTAACTGTTTCAAGCTTTACTATTTTTTAGTACCTCCCATGTTGCCTTGTCTACCCTGGATCAATTTACTTTCTCTCTCCCTCCCCCATTTTGATCTGTTTTATAGTGGATTCACCTGCTTCAACGTAGAGGACATCACATAACATTTTGTTGGGTACCCGCACATGTGCGAGTTCATTAGAATGAGAAGGTCGATGTGGTTGTGGCTAAAGAGGCAGCAACTTGGATTACTCCTTCCATCTCCATTCCCTTTCATGATTTATGTTCCAGTATAAGGGTGGCACTTCTTGTCAACTGGCAGGGCAGATGGGAGGAAGTGGTTGTCACCACTAGGATGGGTGAGATAACTTCTATAACTTTCCGCCCATGGACGTATGTCCATGTGCAGGGGTGCCTGTCTCCAGATGGGTCACACACGTCTCACTCATGGTTATCTAATGTCCCGGGAAGCCCAACTATTCTGTGATGACTGCTTAGTCCCCCTTACAGTGCAATAATTTCTAGTGTAGCCTCCCAGTCTGGTGGAGACGCGGGAGCGATATCTTTTTCGCTCCAGCGATAAGGAAGGAACCTTTCAGATGTCGCTGATACATGGAGAAAGGGCTCTCTCCCCGGGACTTGAGGTTCTTATGTTTGTGGAGAAGGCTGGTCTTTTAAATAAATTATAGATTATCTTTTAATTGTTCGTCTCTTTATTTCATAAGTATTTTAATAATGAGCAGAACCGTATTTTGCACTAGGAGAACATGAAGCAAGTGAGGAAGACAGGTCATGAAGCAAGTGAGAAAGGCAGGTAACGAACAACGCTGGCTCTTGGGATCCGGGTCAGTGGAGTCAGTGTCTTGGGTATGGAACGAACAATAAAGTGGTCTGGGTCAGTGGGGTCAGTATCCCACTGACTTTAAATTAAATTAAATAAAGTAATTAAAACATTACTAAACCCCCTCACTTTTATCACAAGTGTCTTTTATGGCTCTTCCCGTTTCCTTTTTTTTTTTATTGTGTCTTCTTTTATAGTGGTCTTTTAAAGTTTTTATCTTACATATAATTTTGTTAATACCCATATTTTAAGAACTGCAATCTTTGTTACTTTCAAAGTTTTGTAGTGGCGCCATATGACAGCGATGTTGCGGCGACATAAATTAAATCAATGAATCAATCAAACAATATCTCACATGTACCTCCACACTTCTTCCCTTGGTAATCAATCGTAAGCTTTTTCCAAATTGATAAAACCAGATCTAGTCCCTTCAGTTTTCCTTCCCCATTTACTGTCATAACGCAAAGATGATATCCGTTATACTCCTTCCTAGCATAAACATAAATTGAGCTTCCGTCATTTCCGTATACTCGTATTATCTCTCTTTTTATATGTCTTTTGTCAATTACTCTTCCATATACCCTACCCCATTGTCTAGCGTTAAACGAGACAATAGGATGGGGAAAACGTAATGTGTAAAGAAATTAGCAAATCGTCCTGTATATCATCAGAAAACCGTACTATAAGATTTATTGTACAACAGCTCTTAAAATTCATACAATCTTAGAGTACGACAATTAAACGAAAGCTTCAAATATTGAAAAAAAAGGAAATTAAAAGAGATTTTTTCACATTTTACTATACATTAAATTCCGAACATATGGGGTCTCATATGGGGTGTTTTTGCTAGAGTTAATTATAAATGAATATAATAGGACGAGTGGGTGATAGGACACACTCCCGTGGAACAAAAATGTATGTATGTCATATATTTAGCTATTGATATTTACTCAAAAAAAAAAAAAAAAATGTGGAAACAGCCTCCAGAAGAGCCAGATTATCTGCCGAGTTGAATTTTCATATTTATTACTGTTTTCCTCTAAAGTGACGCCACAAATCTCGAAGGGACTATAATAATAAAACAAAATGCTGATGTAGCTTGGTAGTATAAGAAGAAACTATAACTAAGGAATATACTCTCGTGTCACAGACATCACAGTTCCGCACACAGTTGTTTCAGGAGCTAAAAAATGAGCGAAGAGACTGTTTTACCGAATCAGCTAGTCTGTAAACTTGCTATTTTTTCCGCTTCTAAATCTCAGAAAGCGAACACTTGTCACTCAGAATCCTGTCACGTTACGATACAAGTTTAAAAGTGATGTGGTCTTATTTTATGGTAAGACCAGTCGAGAGAGAGAGAGAGAGAGAGAGAGAGAGAGAGAGAGAGAGAGAGAGAGAGAGAGAGAGAGAGAGAGAGAGAGAGAGAGAGAGAGAGAGAGAGATCGTTCAATGTCTAATGAATGGCCGTAATATATTTCAAGTTGGTTGACCATCCTCCCCCCCCCTCCCCCTAAACTTTCTGACCGTAGAGCTGGCAGAGAGACGGACTTGCCTTCACACATCAACTTTAGTCTGGTGAAAGCATGGCAAGAGAAAGGAGGAACGCCTCTTGCCTGCTGGCAGCTGTATTGGAAGTAGGTAATTTGGTAAAATCACGCCATATAGGTATGAAAACCCATGGCTACTCCAACTAACTATATATATATATATATATATATATATATATATATATATATATATATATATATATATATATATATATATATATATATATATATATATATATATATACTCCTCTGACTATAAGAAATTCTTTGGCTAGTTAACTTTCAAAGTGGAGCACAATCTGACCCTCTTCCCTTTTGCAGAGATCTCCATTCTTGGAGACTTCAATGTTCATACAAAGCTTTGGCTTTCCTCTCCCTTCACTGACCATCCTGATGAACTAGTCTTCAATTTTGCTATCCTCCACGACCTAGAACAATTGGTGCAACACCCTACTCGTATTCCTGAACGTCTACAAGATACCCCCAACATTCTTGATCTTTTCCTGACCTCTAATCCTTCTGCTTATGCTCTTACCCTCTCTTCTCCGTCGGGCTCCTCCGATCACAATCTCATATCTGTATCTTGTCCTATCGCTCCAATCCCTCCTCAGGATCCCCCTAAGTGAAGGTGCCTCTGGCGTTTTACCTCTGCTAGTTGGTGGGAACTAAGGAGGTATTTTGCGGCCTCGCTACACAAGACTTTCTTCTTTCTCTCACTCCTATTCTGTCCACCTTTCTAATGCAAGAGTTAACCAGTATTCTCAATCATGCATCTCTTTCTCTGGTAAATTCTGGAACTCCCTGCCTGCTTCTGTTTTTCAATCTTCGTATGACTTGAATTCTTTCAAAAAGGAGGTTTCAAGACACTTATCCTTCAATTTTTTACTACCGCTTTGGACCCTTTTTATGGGACTGGGATCTCAGTGGGCATTTTTTTTTTATTGGAGTTTTGTTGACCTTGGCCAGTGTCCCTCTTATATATATATATATATATATATATATATATATATATATATATATATATATATATATATATATATATATATATATATATATATATATATATATATATTTGACAGATCTCTAATAAAGCCAGTGTGTGATTCCACACTGCAAGACAATTCCACAATTCAGCTGCTTGTTGGAACAAGCTGTTACAGGATACTTTTCTTTTTTTTTTATAATATTTTATACAAACAAATGGACGGAATACCTATGGGCTATCCTTTAGGTCTAACTCTAGTATGCTGCCATGAAGAAAAATAGATTCATAATTGCCCAGTTGTGTTCAAACTTGTTTTGCATAATAGATACCTGAATAACCTTTGTTTTCTTTTAGAGAAAAGTCACACGTAAATCAATTCCTTTAATATTTGAATAGCAGAGATAGGAACATTAATCACGAAGAATAACTATCGTTTCAGCAGTGATTTTTACAGAAAAAAAAAAAAAACTTTCACAGGCTTAGAACTTAACTGTCCATCGTTTATTACTAGCTCTTTTAAAATCAACTCAGTCAAAAAACTCATCCACAGGGCTTATCACGTATTTTACTGATGAGCTTCATAAGGCAATGAAATTCATAAGAATAGGCATTATCTTATTTTTCCACCAATGGTTATCTCAGCTTTATTGAAGATAAATGTTTAACAATATTTTCTATGTAATGTTTTCCCTTGCAACTATCCTCCAACCACTAGTAACAAACAGCTTAAATACACATCATTATCATCTAATAGCAATTATAGTTACAACATTAGGATTTTTTTAGGGCAGTTATTTATTTTATTTTATTTTATTTTATTTTATTTATTTATTTATTTATTTTTTTTTTTTTTGCTGATATGCCCTTTAGATTTATTTTTACAAATTGTAATAATGTTGATTCTCTCTCTCTCTCTCTCTCTCTCTCTCTCTCTCTCTCTCTCTCTCTCTCTCTCTCTCTCTCTCTCTCTCTCTCTCTCTCTCTCTCTCTCTCTCTCTCTCTCTCTCTCTCTCTCTCTCTCTCTCTCTCTCTCTCTCTCTCTCTCTCTCTCTCTCTCTTATTTTTCAAATTTAAAAACATCTTGCTAAAACAATTGTGTTCGAATGTCGTTTATTCTTTCATGTGTCTTGTTTGCTGAGTAATGTTCGAAGATAAATGTTCATCTTTCAGAACTAATTGACCCATAAGAAATCCAATTTTCTCTAATATTAAGGAATATGCTGTATAATTAAATCACTGTATAAAGAAAAAAAAATTCAAATTATTGTTTAAAGCTAATAACAAAACATAACTCACGATAGCCGAATCCTTGTTCATTAATCAATACAAACATCAAATGAACTGGAATGAATCATCTGTAAAACATTTTATTGTCTAAAACAAGAAGGGCATTTTCTTTTGCCTAATTTGTTTAGATTAAGCTTAGTTTTTTTTTTTTTTTTTTTTTTTCATTCATTTTTTTTCTTTTTTTTTTTTTTTTGTTTGTCTATAACTCCTACTTAGTTTAAGTTTTCATTTCAACTAGCCAACAAGAGCCCTCCACGGCGAGAAAGAGGTCTCCATCTGTTGCCTCCTTTAAATTCAGAGACAATATCCCTATTGAAACTCATCTCCATCATCATATATGAATTCAATTGTTAAAGTTGCAAGACTCGATATATTGGAGAAATCAAGAGGAATGTAACTCATTGATGGGATTAGTGGACATAAAGGTAATCATCCGATACGTATATGTAAACCACTAGCTCATCCCCTATTCTCAGCAATAATAACATTCACACGAACACGACCATCTCTTTTTAGAGAAGGATTTCAGAATATTACATAAAGCTGATGCACACACGGACACTAAAAGAAGCTATTTACATTAAATACTTAAAACCTGAATTAAATAACCAATTATCATATCAATTATACCTCTCATAAACTTTGTCCGGAGCTTCGGTTTCTGAGTTAGCAATCAATCTAACTCCCACAACGCCATCCTCTTTCAATCCTCACCCTCCTTCTAACGAAAGCACACCAGGAGGTCCACTTAGCTACACTTTTTTTTTTTTTTTAATTCCACTTGTCTTTTTGTGCCCATCCATTATGTCCATCTCCCTATATCACTAATATTCACTACATTGTTTGTTGTTGTTTTTTTTCAACTTTTAGTTAACATGCTGTTGTATACTTTCAACTCATAATGCTATTTTTGCTTTATTATTGTTTTTGTTTTTATATTGCAGTTCTCCTTAAGAGTTTGGGCTTTATTTCTTTACTTATAAAATGTATCTTTTAGAGTGTTTTGCTAAAGTTTATTTACATATTT
>NC_087186.1:1975227-2145227 GCF_035594125.1 Scylla paramamosain
CTGGTTGTCTGCCACCTTTCCGTTTCTACTCCATTCCTTATCTACACCCCTCATTTGTCATGGAACGTCTTTAAGGCTGCTTACACACGAGCGTTTTTGTACGCGCGTCGAACGGACGCACAGAACGCGTCATATTTTTTGTACACGCGTTTGCCCCGCGTTCGCGTTTCTCGCCCTGCCTCCAGCCTACGTTCTCGAGCGTACCTCCTCTCAGTCACCAACTGTCTCCTCAAGATGGAGGGTGCACGAAAGAAAGCTGTGATTGCTTATGCAGCAATACAAGCAGTAAAGAAGAGAAACCGTCGTCAGCTTTGGGTTCACCCTATAAACAACAACAGATTGTTGCAGGGCGAGTTTTATACCCTTTATGAAGAATTAAAAGCGGACGATGGCAAATTCTTCCTGTTCCTGTTTTTATATTCTTCGGTCGTAGGATCCCATAGGACAGGCCTCTTCCCTACTTCGGAAATAAGTTCTTCCGTGTTGTGATAGTCTGCCATTCTAGTCGTCTGAAAATGTTAGTTCATTAATTAATTGTAGTAGGCTACGCGATGTATGCATGCATGTACTATATCAATTCTTTCCAGTAGTATCTATACACATTTACTATAAACAATAAAACTGCTACATCACACCCAAATGCAGTACACACCAGAGTTCTGTCCACATGAGCGGGACGGGATGGGTGACTGGCCTCTCACCCCCAGCTGAAAGTAATGACTGATATGGCAGCAGGACCTGCGTGCGCGCGTAACCGAACGCCCGTGTGCAAGCTCCCATTGAAACGAATACCCGGCAAGGACGCGAGCGTCATTATGAACGCGCGCGTCCTTGCTGGCTCCAGCGTCTGCGCGGCGTTGCTAGCGCGTGCAACGCGTCGTGTGAAAGGTCCCATTGCACTCCATTGAAAGTTAAAACGTCGCGCACCCGAACGCGCGTACGGAAACGCTCGTGTGTAAGCTGCCTAAGCACTCGCGAGAGTGATAGAAAACTAGTGTGGGAGTTTGTGCTATATTTTTGAGGACTATACAAAGTAGTTACATTCGCAGCAGTAGCAGTGGTAAGCCACTATTGTGTTTTTTTTTTTTTTTTTTTATGTAAGAGGGACACGGGCCAAAGGAAACCAAAATCTCCCACCCACCAAAAAAAAAAAAAAAAAAATGCCCATCGAGAAGCCGGTCCTAGACTAGGGTCCACAGCTACAGTCAAAAATTGAAGGATAAGTGTCTTGAAACATCCTTCTTAAAAAAATTCAAGTCATAGGAAGGTGGAAATGCAGAATTCAGACAGGGAGCTCCCGAGTTTAACTGAGAAAAAGATGAATGATTGAGAATACTAGAGAACTCTTGCATTAGAAAATTTTTAGAAAGTCTTGTGTATCGAGGCCGTGGGAGGAGGGGAGGCACGCAGTTACCAAGATCAGAAGAGCAGTTAGCATGAAAATAGCGGTAGAAGATAGCAAGAGATACAACAGTACGACGATAAGAAAGAGGCTGAAGACAGTCAGTTAGAGGATAGGAGTTCATGAAACGAAAAGCAAAAGAACGGAATGAATGGATCCCCCCACTCCCAGACATGTGAAGCATACTCCATACATGGACGTATAAGCCCCTGTACAAAATTAGGAGTCTCAGAATGCCTAAATTCATGAAAGCTCCTTTAGGTATTGATGAGATGTAGAGTTTTCAGTTTAGATTATAAGTAAATGACAAACCGAGGATATTCAGTGTAGAAGAGGAGGACAGCTGAGAGTCACTGAAAAAGAGGTTGAACGTCTACGAAAAGACGTGGAAAAGTGCAGGGTGGCATCATCAGCGTAGGAGTGGATAGGACAAGAAGTTTGCTTTGGAAGATGATTAATGAATAATGAGAATAGAGTGAGTAACAGCACAAAACCCTAAGGAACACCAGTGTTAATAGATTTTAGGAGAGGAACAGTGATTGTCTACCACAGCAGCAATAAAATAGTCAGAAAGGAAACTTGAGATAAAGTTACATAGAGGAGAGAAGCCATAGGAGGGTAGTGTGTAAATCAAAGCTTTGTCCCAAACTTTATCAAAAGCTTTTGATATGCCTAAGGCAACAGCAAAAGTGTCACCAAAATCTCTAAAAGAGGATGACTAAGAATCAGGAAGGAAAGCCTAAAGAAAGAATATCTCCTCAGGTCCGCCCAACTAGCAGAGGCAAAACGCCAGAGGCACCTCCCTTTGGGCAGATCCTGAGGAGAGATTGGAGCGATCGGACAAGATACAGATCGATCGAAGCCCAATGGAGAAGAGAGGATAACAGCATAAGCAGGATTAGAGGTTAGGAAAAGGTCAAGAATGTTGGACATATCTCCAAGACAGTCACGAATACGAGTAGGGTGATGCACCAATAGCAAAGAGGACAGCAAAGTGGAAGACTTGTTCATCAGGATGGTCAGTGAAGGGAGAGGAAAGCCAAAGCTGGTGGTGAACATTGAAGTCTCAAAGAATGGATCTCTGTAAAAGGGAAGAGAGTCAGAATGTGCTCCACTTTGGAAGTTAAGTAGTCAAATAATTTGTTATAGTCAGAGGAGTTAGATGAGAGGTATACAGCACAGATGAATTTTATTTGAAATTGATTCTGTAGTCGTAGCCAGATGGTGGAAAACTTGGAAGATTGAAGAACATGCGCATATAGACGTATCATCTAGCTTTGGAATAAAAATGAGGATAGAAAAGTAGGAGAGAACAGAAAAGGGCTACTATCAGTTGCCTCACAGACGGAAAAGAAGAGGAAAAGAAGATGAGGTTTAGTAAAGGAGAGGTGGTGTTCTATAGATTGAAAATTAGATCTAAGACCACTTTGCTGGAACTTGGTAGGTGCGATGGCAGTTAAATTGCGTGGACTTCTAATCTTACCGTCTCCGGCATCACGTCCTGATCTTTTTTTTTTTTTTTTTTATCCTTTTCGAACTCTTGGAGTTTTTTTTTTTCTGACCACCTCTGGTCAGTTTGGTTCTTATATATGTCTCTCTTTGGTGTTTTGTGCTACTGAGAGTTTTGAAACCAGAGGTTATCTTGATACTCTCCTGGTTGGCTGCTATCTCCTCTCTCCCCGGTTCTTTATTGTATACAGGTGGTATTTGCCCTGTTTTTGGGACACTGAAAATAAACCGCTTGCCAGTAGGACAATATAACGTTTTTTGAGTGTGGATGGCTTGCCTCTGAAAGGTGGTAGTTCACAGTATATTATTGGCAACATACTTGTGTGTCCTTCGTTACAGCTGTGTCCCCTAGCAGGTGGTTTGCAATTCTTTCTCAGCCAGTTGGGATTTGATTGACGTTTATTACAATCCTTTTTCAGTCGATGGGTTAAAATGAATGGCGATCTCACTTTTGATGGCTTGAGATGACCAGGAAGGGCCTGGATTCGTCACGTAAAAGACTAGAACGAGCTAATCTTGGGCAGAGTTCTTTAAAGTACAGATATGAACCAATACTGGGTCGCAAGCTCTTGTTTAGTGGATCGCCACATCATTAACAAATATATACATGACAATTCAAAAGTAAGAATATGTGTGTGTGTGTGTGTGTGTGTGTGTGTGTGTGTAATGATAATAGTAATAATAATAAACGGTTTATTCTTTAGGCAGTTAACAAACTGAAAATGTACAGAAGGGGTGGGGTAATACTTAACATTTATCCTAAAGGTAAGTCTAATCTAGAAGGGAAATACTATTGATTGATGGCTCGCACCATGGTGGGAGTCGCGCTGAGTCTGTACCGGTCCGTGCGCGGCGCCTTTATGGGCGTTATCTAGTTGTGGTGTCTGGAGGCACGGACCGGGCGAGGCGCGTCAGGCGGCAGCATGTGTCTGAGACGTGGATGATGCAGCAGTCCCCTTGCAAACTTTTCCAGAGCCTCTCAATGCCTGGTGGAAAGTCTGGACAAACTCAGGGTGGTCAGGGCTTCATCATAGGTGGTGTAGAAAGGGCCAAGGATGACCCTGCACGCCCTTTTCTGCACACTCTCCAGTTGTAGCTGTTGAGTGTGTGTGAGGGAGGAGGACCACGCTGGGGAGACATACATGAGTTTGGGGAGGATGAAAGTGAGGTACACCCCCCTTAACTCGTCTGTCGGCGTCCCCAGCGACCTGAGTCTGCGCAGCATGTACAGCCTGTAGGTAGCGGTGCTGGCGACATGCTGCTTCCAGGTCAGCTGGTTGTCCACCATGACTCCAAGAAGCTTGGCACATCGGACCACTTGGAAGGGGTGAGGGCCCACTGTGAGCTGGGGAGGGGGCACTGGTACAGAGGAGGTACAGAAATGCATCACCAGAGTTTTGCTGTGGTTGATGGTCATCCTGCTCTCCTCCGTCAACGTCTGCAGTCGCTCCAGAATTGCTTGCAGTGGCGAGTAGTCCGGGGTTCTTGTTGGAAACTGGAACGCCCACGGTGCAGTCGTCCACGTACTTCCAGCGATGGGGGTTCTCAGTAAGGGCGTCGTTGATGAGGAGGAGGAAGCAAATTGGACCCATCTTGGTCCCCTGGGAGACACCACATGTCAGCTGTTGGAAATTAGAGATAGAGCCCTAGTAGCGAACGGCCTGACGCCTCCCTGTGAGGAAATCGGCTAGTCACGCTACCAGGTTAGGAGGGAGACCCAGACTTATTGTCTTGCCAATGACAGCAGTGTGATCAACAAGATCAAAGGCTTTTCTGAATTCCACAAAAGCAACAGCTAGAGAGGTGTTTCGCTTGTCCAAGTGGCTGTGGATGAATGCGAAGAAGCTGGTCAGGTAATGGGAGGTGGAGGTGGCTTTAATATTTCCAGACTGTCTGATATCCACGGTATTACAAATTTTAATGTAGGCCCAGTCATACACAAAATCTTCACAAATAAGGCTAGGGATGGGGGTGATAGAAACTGGCCTGAGGTCATTGAGTGACTGTGGACTGGAAGTTTTGAGGATGGGGGTGACGTAAGATGTCTTCCAGTCCGCGGGGCAAGAGTATTGGGAGAGAGAGGCGCTTATTATGGAGCACAGCGGTGTTGCTAGCTCTGCAGCAAACTCCTTGTAAATTTTTATAGGAAGGTCAGTGGGTGTGGTGGATCTTGGTTTGAATTTGAGTATCCTCTTAAAAAAACATCCATCGCCTGGACAATGGGGGGAGGAGAGGGAGCGGAAAGATAGGCAGGAAGCGGAGTGGTGTGGAGGCATTGAACAATACAAAGTTTGCTCTGCCCCAATCAGAAATTTTAGAAAGATCAGAATTCAAGCGTTCTGTGGCTTCCCTGCGTGAAATGTTTACCTCTTGAAGACTTAGACGTCTATGAAAAGACGTGGAAAAGTGCAGGGTGGTATCATCAGCGTAGGAGTGGATAGGACAAGAAGTTTGGTTTAGAAGATCATTAATGAATAATAAGAAGAGAGTGGATGATAGGACAGAACCCTGAGAAACACCACTGTTAATAGATTAAGGAGAAGAACAGTGACCGTCTACCACAGCAGCAATAGAACGGTCAGAAAGGAAACTTGAGATGAAGTTACAGAGAGAAGGATAGAAGCCATAGGAGGGTAGTTTAGAAATCGAAGCTTTGTGCCACTCTATCAAGAACTTTTGATATGTCCAAGGCAACAGTAAAAGTTTCACCAAAATCTCTAAAAGAGGATGACCAAGACTCAGTAAGGAAAGCCAGAAGATCACCAGTAGAGCGGCCTTGACGGAACCCATACTGGCGATCAGATAAAAGGTTGTATGTGATACATGTTTAAGAATCTTCCTGTTGAGGATAGATTAAAAAAACCTTAGATAGGCAGAAAACTAAGGCAATAGGACGGTAGTTTGAGGGATTAGAACGGTCACCCTTTTTAGGAACATGTTGAATGTAGGCAAATTTCCAGCAAGAAGGAAAGGTAGATGTTGACAGACATAGCTGAAAGAGTTTGACTAGGCAAGGTGCAAGCACGGAGGCACAGTTTCGGAGAACAATAGGAGGGACCCCACCATGTCCATAAGCCTTCCGAGGGTTTAGGCCAGCGAGGGCATGGAAAACATCATTGCGAAGAATTTTAAAAGGTGGCATGAAGTAGTCAAAGGATGGAGGAGAGAGAGGGACAAGTCCAGAATCGTCCAAGATAGAGTTTTTAGCAAAGGTTTGAGCGAAGAGAAATAGATGTGATAGCTGTGGTGCCATTTGGTTGAAATAAAGGAGGCAAAGAAGAAGAAGCAAAATTATTGGAGATATGTTTGGCTAGATGCCAGAAGTCACGAGGGGAGTTAGATCTTGAAAGGTTTCGACACTTCTGTTAATGAAGGAGTTTTTGGCTAGTTGGAGAACAGACTTGGCATGGTTCCTGGCAGAAATATAAAGTGCATGAGATTCTGGTGATGGAAGGCTTAAGTACCTTTTATGGGCCAGCTCTCTATCATGTATAGCACGAGAACAAGCTGTGTTAAATCAAGGTTTATAAGGTTTAGGATGAGAAAAAGAGTGAGGAATGTACGCCTCCATGCCAGACACTATCACCTATGTTATGCGCTCAGCACACAAAGACGGGTCTCTGACACGGAAGCAAAATACCCCCTCAGGTCCCACCAACTAGCAGAGGCAAAACGCCAAAGGCACCTTCCCTTAGGGGATCCTGAGGTTAGATTGGAGCGATAGGAGAAGATACAGATATGAGATTGTGATCGGAGGAGCCCAACGGAGAAGAAAGGGTGACAGCACAAGCAGAAAAATTAGAGGTCAGGAAAAGGTCAAGAATGTTGGGCGTATCTCCAAGACGGTCAGGAATACGAGTAGGGTGTTGCACCAATTGCTCTAGGTCATGGAGGATAGCAAAGTTGTAGGCTAGTTCACCAGGAGGGTCAGTGAAGGGAGAGGAAAGCCAAAACTGGTGGTAAACATTGAAGTGTCCAAGAATGGAGATCTCTGCAAAAGGGAAGAGGGTCAGAATGTGCTCCACTTTGGAAGTTAACTGGTCAAAGAATTTCTTATAGGCTAGTGTAAGAGTGGCCATGATAATTTTAAAATTTTTGAGTTAAGGGTGTGTGTGTTATTAGGTAGTTACAGTTTTGTGTGGAGGAAGAGAGTTGTCTTTAGAGGACAGGCTGTGACTGCCCCCTTGTGTTGTGAGACACAAAGGGAAACGTTCAGTGAGGTCACAGCTGGGTTTAATGATAAGTTCACAGCATCCCCTGAACAGTGCTTTAGACCTCACTAGGAGTAATTTTCGTTTCGACAGGTGTCTACTAATATATATATATATATATATATATATATATATATATATATATATATATATATATATATATATATATATATATATATATATATATATATATATATATATATATATATATATATATATATATATATATATATATATATATATATATATATATATATATATATATATATTGTTATGATCAGGTACTGGTCTCACAGCTGCCACTGACTTGGGTCAGCCTCCCTGTGTAGCTTAGTCCAGGGCTCAATCACTTATACAGGGTCCTTCTGATCTCCTGTAGTGACTAAGCAAATGTGGTCGCTACTCTATATTTACCTAAGCATGGAGAAAGGAAAAACAAATGTTCAGCAGTCACTGAACACTTTTGTTGCTGGAAAAAAATCGTACAGCCACGTTTAAGAAGGCACAGCTATGACAATGGACAAACAACTATGAAGATTGTAATGTTCTGTGAGCTATCGCCCTCTCAAAGCAAAACCACCCACACTAACACGACATAACCTCCTCCTGTGCAACAGTCTCCCAGAAAACAAGTGCATACCACCCAGAAACGGTAAACCCCGGGGAGAAAACAGCAGCTGCTGCGCAACAAATAATCTCAATATCTTCTGGTTCTAAAGCTCTTCAGAAATCTCCGAATCCCAATAATATTTAACTAATGACAATAGGGGAAGAGCAAGACGAAAGATGGGGAATGAGCCTGGGGACTCCGTCACCACAAGCACAACTGGCACAACAAACTCAATCAGACCCCTGTGATGGGTGTGTTACCTACTTAACTGACAGGGGAGAGAGCTACCGCCAACTCATATACAATATTAACTAATAAATACCATATATATATATATATATATATATATATATATATATATATATATATATATATATATATATATATATATATATATATATATATATATATATATATTATATATATATATCCCTTTTCCGTACCAGTACTCTGTCCTCGCATCACCACATCTACTCAGTCGGCCCCTACTAACCCAGCTGAAAAAAGGAATGCCCCACATGGCTCAGAGAAGAAAGATGCAAATAGGCTCATGTGATTGGGAGGTGGGGGGGTAGGAGGAGGGACGGAGTGGGGACGACGTACCGCCGCCCGTCTTGGTTCACTCTTCTCTAGAGTCGCTATACAGGGACAGTTATCTTGCAAAAGTTATTGTGAGCAAACTATAAAGACTGGAGGGATTCTGACTACGACCTATCCAACCATATAATATGTGTGATTCAAGATGAGGATACAAAAGGAAGTAAGGAAATTTTATTTGGGAAGAAGAGTAACTATTTGATAGGAGATTTTAAGTAAACAGGTGGGTTGACCAAGCACTCATCGCGCCTCAGTAATCTTCTATGTTCGCCTCATTCCCAATTTCATCTGCTCTTTCTCTCTCTCATCTTTCTCTATGTCGCTTCCTCTTTCGCTCTTTATTATCTGCGCAGCTTATAACAATAAATAAATAAATATATATATATATATATATATATATATATATATATATATATATATATATATATATATATATATATATATATATATATATATATATATACAGAGAGAGAGAGAGAGAGAGAGAGAGAGAGAGAGAGAGAGAGAGAGAGAGAGTAATGCTGCATTCATTCATAAGGAAATCTTGTTTTGTGAAGTATTTTCTTGCTGCCTGAAGTGGCCTGCCTTTGTTATCCACCAGTGTCCAGCTAATGGTGCCACCTAGCATCGGCTTCCTCACAGAAAACGGCTCCTACACCGGATTGATGGGCAGCATTCAGCGTCATGTGAGTTTTCTTCACATGTGTGTGAGTGTGTTTGTGTGTGTGTGTGTGTGTGTGTGTGTGTGTGTGTGTGTGTGTGTGTGTGTGTGTGTGTGTGTGTGTGTGTGTGTGTGTGTTTATGTAGGAAGGACACTGGGCAAGGGCAGCAAAAATCCAATAAAAAAAAATGCCCACTGAAATGCCAGTCCCATAAAAGGGTCAAAGCAGTAGTTGAAAAAATTGATGTCTTGAAACCTCCCTCTTGAAGGAATTCAAGTCATAGGAAGGTGGAAGTACATAAGCAGGCAGGGAGTTCCAGAGTTTACCAGAGAAAGGGATGAATAAGAGAGTTAAAGAGTTAGAGAGGTGGACAGAATAGGGGTGAGAGAAAGAAGAAAGTCTTGTGCAGCGAGGCCGCGGGAGGAGGGGAGGCATCCAGTTAGCGAGATTAGAAGAGCAGTTAGCATGAAAATAGCGGTAGAAGACAGCTAGAGATGCAACATTGCGGCGGTGAGAGCGAGGCTGAAGACAGTCAGTTAGAGGAGAGGAGTTGATGAAACGAAAAGTTTTTGATTACATCCTGTCTAGAAGAGCTGTATGAGTGGAACCTCCCCAGACATGTGAAGCATACTCCATACATGGACGGATAAGGCCCTTGTACAGAGTTAGCAGCTGGGGGGGTGAGAAAACTGGCGGAGACGTCTCAGAACACCTAACTTCATAGAAGCTGTTTTAGCTATAGATGAGATGTGAAGTTTCCAGTTCAGATTATAAGTAAAGGACAGACCGAGGATGTTCAGTGTAGAAGAAGGGGACAGTTGAATGCCATTGAAGGATAGTTGTCTGGAAGGTTGTGTCGAGTTGATAGATGGAGGAATTGAGTTTTTGAGGGATTGAACAATACCAAGTTTGCTCTGCCCCAATCAGAAATTTCAGAAAGATCAGAACTCAAGCGTTCTGTGGCTTCCCTGCATGAAATGTTTACCTCCTGAAGGGTTGGACGTCTATAAAAAGATGTGGAAAAAAGTTTTTTTTTTTTTTATGTAGGAAGAACACTGGCCAAAGGCAACAAAAATCCAATAAAAAAAAAGCCCACTGAAATGCCAGTCCCATAAAAGGGTCAAAGCAGTGGTCAAAAATTGATGGATAAGTGTCTTGAAACCTCCCTCTTGAAAGAATTCAAATCATAGGAAGGTGGAAATACAGAAGCAGGCAGGGAGTTCCAGATTTTACCAGAGAAATGGATGAATGATTGAGAATACTGGTTAACTCTTGCGTTAGAGAGGTGGACAGAATAGGGGTGAGAGAAAGAAGAAAGTCTTGTGCAGCGAGGCTGCGGGAGGAGGAGAGGCATGCAGTTAGCAGGATCAGAAGAGCAGTTAGCATGAAAATAGCGGTAAAAGACAGCTAGATATGCAACACTGCGGGGGTTAGAGAGAGGGTGAAGACAGTCAGTTAGAGGAGAGGAGTCGATGAGACGAAAAGCGTTTGATTCCACCCTGTCTAGAAGAGGAGTATGAGTGGAACCCCTCCAGACATGTGAAGCATACTCCATACATGGATGGATAAGGCCCTTGTACAAAGTTAGCAGGTGGGGGGGGCGGTGAGAAAAACTGGCGGAGACGTCTCAGAACACCTAACCTCATAGAAGCTGTTTTAGCTAGAGATGAGATGTGAAGTTTCCAGTTCAGATTATAAGTAGAGGACAGACCGAGGATGTTCAGTGTAGAAGAGGGGGACAGTTGAGTGTCATTGAAGAAGAGGGGATAGTTGTCTGGAAGGTTGTGTCAAGGTGATAGATAGAGGAATTGAGTTTTTGAGGCATTGAACAATACCAAGTTTGCTCTGCCCCAATCAGAAATTTTAGAAAGATCAGAAGTCAAGCGTTCTATGGCTTCCCTGCGTGATATGTTTACCTCCTGAAGCGTTGGACGTCTATGAAAAGACGTGGACAAGTGCAAGGTGGTATCATCAGCATAGGAGTGGATAGGACAAGAAGTTTGGTTTAGACTCTATCAAAAACTTTTGATATGTCTAAGGCAACAGCAAAAGTTTCACCAAAATCTCTAAAAGAGGATGACCAAGACTCAGTAAGGAAAGCCAGAAGATCACCAGTAGAGCGGCCTTGAGGAAACCCGTACTGGCGATCAAATAGAATGTTGCGAAGTGATAGATGTTTAAGAATCTTCCTGTTGAGGATAGATTAAAAAAACTTTAGATAGGCAGGAAATTAAAGCAATAGGACGGTAGTTTGAGGGATTAGGACGGTCACCCTTTTTAGGAACAGGTTGAATGTAGGCAAACTTCCTGCAAGAAGGAAAGGTAGATGTTGACAGACAGAGTTGAAAGAGTTTGACTAGGCAAGGTGCAAGGACGGAGGCACAGTTCCGGAGAACAATAGGAGGGACCCCATCAGGTCCATAAGCCTTCCGAGGGTTTAGGCCAGCGAGGGCATGGAAAACATCATTGCGAAGAATTTTAATAGGTGGCATGAAATAGTCAGAGGGTGGAGGAGAGGGAGGAACAAGCTTAGAATCGTCCAGGGTAGAGTTTTTAGCAAAGGTTTAAGCGAAGAGTTCAGCTTCAGAGGAGGGAAAGAAGAAGAAGCAAAGTTATTGGAGACATTTTTGACTAGATGCCAGAAGTCACGAGGGGAGTTAGATCTTGAAAGGTTTTGACACTTTTTATTAATGAAGTAGTTTTTGGCTAGTTGGAGAACAGACTTGGCATGGTTCCTGGCAGAAATATAAAGTGCATGATATTCTGGTGATGGAAGGCTTAAGTACCTTTTGTAGGCCACCTCTCTATCATGTATAGCACGAGAAGAAGCTGTGTTAAACAAAGGCTTAGAAGATTTAGGACGAGAAAAAGAGAGGAATGTACGCCTCCATGCCAGACACTATGTGTGTGTGTCCTTCTTATTGTTGCACTTGATTCAGATAATAATGGTAATAATAATAACAAAAATATAATACCACAACTACTATTGCAATTATGTATTAAATATGTAGGAAATCATACACCAAAAATCAAATAATATTCTTACCTTTAGGTAAACCAGGACACAGACTTGTAAACATCTCTCACCTACCTTAAGCACTCACCATTCACATCTTCAAAACCAGTGGGATAGGAATGAACACTCTAGAAAGAATATTCCTTAACCTGTAATTGAATACTAAGGAGTTCTATTGTGCCAATCAAAGCCTCCCAAATTATCACATAAGACTTAAATAATCACACACAAAAACCTTACATTATATTAATCCAGACAGTTCACAAAATTCCTAACCTCTCACATTTTGACACCCAAATCATGGTAATAAACGCAAGTAAAATAGTTTCATTTCTTTAATATATATATATATATATATATATATATATATATATATATATATATATATATATATATATATATATATATATATATATATATATATATATATATATATATATATATATATATATATATATATATATATATATATATATATATATATATATATATATATATATATATATATATATATATATATAGCACACAGGTTAAGATCTGACTGGCTGTCTCTGCCAATGACATTACTCAGCCAGTCACTCACCGTCAGGTTTTTTGGCGATTATCATTGTTCAAAAATTACCAGGTCATATGAATTCGGTTTCCATTGGCCTAACGGGTTTATTCGGCCTGCACTTAACTAAACCAAACTCCTTGTCCTATCCACTCCTACGCTGATGATACCACCCTGCACTTTTCCACGTCTTTTCATAGACGTCCAACCCTTCAGGAGGTAAACATATCACGCAGGGAAGCCACAGAACGCCTGACTTCTGATCTTTCTAAAATTTCTGATTGGGGCAGAGCAAACTTGGTATTGTTCAATGCCTCAAAAACTCAATTCCTCCATCTATCAACTCTACACAACCTTCTAGACAACTATCCCCTCTTCTTCAATGACACTCAACTGTCCCCCTCATCTACACTGAACATCCTCGGTCTGTCCTTTACTTATATTCTGAACTGAAAACTTCACATCTCATCTCTAGCTAAAACAGCTTCTATGAAGTTAGGTGTTCTGAGACGTCTCCGCCAGTTTTTCTCACCCCCCCAGCTGCTAACTCTGTACAAGGGCCTTATCCGTCCATGTATGGAGTATGCTTCACATGTCTGGGGGGGGTTCCACTCATACTGCTCTTCTAGACAGGGTGGAATCAAAAGCTTTTCGTCTCATCAACTCGTCTCCTCTAACTGACTGTCTTCAGCCTCTCTCTCACCGCCGCAATGTTGCATATGTAGCTGTCTTCTACCGCTATTTTCATCCTAACTGCTCTTCTGATCTTGCTAACTGCATGCCTCCCCTCCTTCCGCGGCCTCGCTGCACAAGACTTTCTTCTTTCTCTCACCCCTATTCTGTCCACCTCTCTAACGCAAGAGTTAACCAGTATTCTCAATCATTCATCCCTTTCTCTGGTAAACTCTGGAACTCCCTGCCTGCTTCTGTATTTCCACCTTCCTATGACTTGAATTCCTTCAAGAGGGAGGTTTCAAGACACTTATCCATCAATTTTTGACCACTGCTTTTACCCTTTTATGGGACTGGCATTTCAGTGGGCATTTTTTTTTATTAGATTTTTGTTGCCCTTGGCCAGTGTCCTTCCTACGTAAAAAAAAAAAAATAAATAAAAAAAGGCCAGTTGAGCGGGGAAAATCAAACGGTTTTTCCAGCTTGTCTATGGGGTTACACACAGTCGACTAATAATTTCTGGATGAGGGCACAAAGCACTCTACTCGGAGACCGGGTTTCCCTGGTTCGGAGCTCATCAGTTACTCTCTCATACGTTGCCAACGCGAATCTTACACACCTATAATATTTCACTTACATACACACTCATACGCTTCCCTAGCTAATGCAAATTAAATTATACGCTAATTCATACACGCGTTCATACTTACAATATCACTACCACCCCTCATTCACAAAACAAAAAAAAGACACGTGGGCACTTCGTAGGTGCATCGTTGCAGCTTCCACAGACTTTACTGCCCGAATACATATGTTGTATTTACAGTAATACCGGCTTTCCAGCGACCTATGCAATATTGCCCCTCCTCTTAATATGTTGCTAACTCGCCCAACCACACTAAAACAAACAATGCAGTTATAAAAAATCCAAAAGAAACAAAAATAAATAAAAGTAAACAATACAGAGGGCAGTTTATATGTCTATATAAAATCTACCAACCAGCGAGTCTTTCTCGGCGTTTTGGTCAGGTTATATTTTCTCCACTTTCTTTCCATCTTTACTCTCACTCACATCGCTACCGTTAGCACTGTGGTAGTCCTATGCAACTAGATCTGTGTCTCCTGTGTCACTATCACTATCAGTGTCACAATCACGATCAGTATCAGCTTCACTATCACTATCACTATCAGTGTCACTATCACGATCAGTATCAGTCATTATCACCATCATTATCATCATCGGTTGCACTGTCGTTCATCTCACCCTAGCTGCAAACTTTATCACCGGGGTACCGCCACAGGCGATCCACATGGACCACATTACCAGCTCTCTTCCTTCCGGGCATGTCAAGGCGTCATGCTGACACTTGCTCCACAGCCTTGTGCGGGCCTTCCCAACTTGACTGGAGCTTTGGGGACCGACCAGGCTTGTGCTGCGGACTGTGTAGCCACACCAGAGATCACCAGGGATATACTCCGCATTCCTGGCCTTGTCCTGATACTGGCACCACATGGCCTGGCCTTCCGTCTTGAGGTGCAGGCTCGCACGGTGACGTGTCTCCTTCAGTCGCCGTTGTAGCGTCCTGACGTAGTCGGTGTGGATGTCTGGCAAGTTTGCTCCCAGGCGGCTGGCCTGTGGTAGGATCCACCGGGAGACAGATCTCTCTACCAAACATCAGTCTTGCTGGCGAGAATCCAGTGGTTTCGTGTTCAGCAGAGTGGTAGGCCATCAGTATGTGCGGGACCCACACATCTGAGTCATGCTAGTCCTTGCTGCAGTAGTTGGCCAGCTGATGGACAATGGTGACATTAAACCTCTCCACAATACCGTCACTCTGAAGCCGCAGAGGTGTAGTGCGAGTCTTGTGAATCCCGAGGAGTCGGCAACATTCACGGAAAACTCGAGACTCAAACTCATGTCCTTGGTCAGAGTACAGTTCTCCGGGTACACCAAACCGTGTTAAGACTTGACCTGTCATAATCCCCCAACTTACCTTTGATTATAAGTTATAGTTTACGCAGGAACTGCATCAGTTATATACTCACCAAGTACTTCCAGTACTTTCAGAATTCTTTAGTCTAGGTCCAGGTTAACATGAGTTAAGGCTAGGGTACTGACAGTGTAGTAAGCCATAAACGCAGTTCAGAAAAAAAAAAATAACATTACTTATTAACCAGTAAATAAACATTCCAATAACATACGCAGGCAATAAAAAACAATAAATCAACCACATAATACCAGTTAATAAAACTTCAAGTAACTCTGCATTGACAAAGTAATAAAACCACGTTATTATTCACTGCACGTTAAGGTGACTTCTTCAACAAAGTTATGTCACTCATTAAAGCATCACTTTTCACTAAACATGAAATACATAAATGCGCACATAACAATCACATAATAAAAAAAATCAAACACAACATGTAATATCAAAGACAGAATGTATGGTCACTACATGCGAAGTGCCATTGAAAATATCAAATCACTCACCATAATCAAGCATTAAATCAACACGCCAGCATGAAATATATGAAAACCACAGTATATTACACACAGCATATTTAAGGTCGAGACACACAAGGCACATAAGAAAATTCTCAGAGTATTACTTACGGGCAGGGCGAGGCAGAGCACGATTATATTGTGGCGAGCGGAGAACTACATTAGATTACATACACGGATTACATACACGGCTACATACATTTTTCATCTTTAAAGTCTAGAATCCGACTAGTTAGTACACTCATCCCTTCCTTTAAAACACACGATCACCCCAATGTTCGCTTGTTTACCTTTCGTTATCAAAAGCTTAAGGTTCAAATTCCTCTGGATACCCACTCCTATACACAGATATTTAACGTTTCTTATGTCTGTCTAGCGCGCACAGCATCTGGATCATGAGAGGTGAGGTAGTGTTGTGGTTTACTCGCAAAAAATTAATCACGGTCATTACCAGGCTTTTAGTGGTATCTATCTAGTCCTAGTCCTGTGCAGTCAGTAGCACCTGCATTTTCGTAGTGATCGCGAACAAGGGGGCATTGTTCTGACCTGGGTGTGGACAGGCAGGGGTGCTTCACGAGGGACTACGCTGGCGGGTGTGGACAGGCAGGGGTGCTTCACGTGGGACTACGCTGGCGGCGTTGCTATGGACGGCGTGGGCGTGGATGTCTTGGGCGTCGGCGTCGTGGGCGTCAGCGGGGACAATACTATAGGCATGGGTACCATGGCAACGACAGACCCATGAGAAATTGGGCCACTATCTCTGCCTCGTGAGCCACTGTCTCTGCCTCGTGATTCGGTAGTGCTCATACCTCTGGCCACTTCGTAAAATAATCCATGGCCACAAAGAGATACTTGCTACCTCTCTTCTGTGCATGGAAAAGAGCCAACAATGTCAACAGCCATACGCTGCATAGGTGATCGGGCCTAGTACAGCTGCAAAGAGTCTTGTATTCGGGTCTTTTTTTTTTTTTTTTTTTGTCGCGCACACTCAGTACTTTTGCACTATTCCTGAACGTTTCGGCGCAGTCCTATCTAGTAGATTTGTTGTCGCAGTTTCTCCAGGATGCACTCCATTCCTACGTGGCCACTGGTCTTTCCTTCATGCATCTCTCTCAGCAGCTCATCTCGCCAAGATACACGAACCACGACCAGCCAGTGTACCTTACTTGTCTAAGCATGTACCTAGAGTCGCTGTAGCGCTATTTCTCGCAGACTCATTAGTTCACCAGAAACTTAGTAGCGGGGGTCTCAGTGGACACAGCTTCCTTAGATACCCTCTCACTGCCGGCTTCAAATCACATGATTACTGAGGACAAGTCTGAGTCCTCGTGCTGATCATGTTTCCACTTGTCTTCCGCGACTCCTGTGCACAGGAGCGACGACTGAGGCTGTCAGAGTTTTTGTGGATGCGGCCAGGGCGGTGCTCTATCACGTAGTTGTATTGTTCGAGGTTCTCAATCTACGTGGCAAGCTGTCCTTCAGGCTTTTCTCTATTTCTTTAACTGTCGAAGAGCGGCATGGTCTGTACGGATGATGAAGCATGAGCCATACAGGTAGTAATGGAAGTGAGCAAGCCCCTTCATTACAGCAGCCAATGCCTTGCGTGCAACACAATAATTCTTCTCAAGCTTGCTGTAATTCGCCACTAGATACTCCTTTTCGTCTTTTCGTTTCAAGACAAGACGGTTTCTACTGCCTCGCATCACTGTCAAGGATAATGGAAGTTCAGGGTCAAGATATGGCAACACCGGTGCCTGCACCAAGGCTTGCTTCAACGCCATGAATACTTTTTGGCAATCTTCGTCTCACACATACTGCACTCCTTTCTTGATCAAACTGTGAAAAGGAACACAAAACAAAATCGCCTTACATTTTACGATTTTGTAACTCTGCAACTCTGAGACAGTTCTGAGCACTGGCCAGCCCTCCAATGCTGTTACCTTGAGCGGATCAGTCTTTACTCCATGTTGACCGACCACATGTGTGTGTGTGTAAGGTAAACAACGTGGCAGCTTGAGCTCCTGAGTTATCTGGCTATTAAAAGATCTTCTGCTGGTTATTTGGATCGCAAGTATTATATCAAGTTTGTGAAGTCCTGCTGCCTGCTGGTCTGTGTAGAGTTTTGAGGGAGGTGTTGGACTTGGCCTATAAATTAAGTTAAGAAGTCGGCCAGCCTGAGAAAACCCTACAGCACAGTTTTGTCCTGGTTCGCGCATGTGCATAAGGGTTGTGACGTCAGGACGCCGTTTCCATAGAAACCATGGCCAGGCAAATAGCAGATCTCAGAAAAATGTAGAGACACCAGCTCAAACAAATAAATAAAGAAGACTTGATAGACAGCATTTTGTCATCGAACGAAGCTGAACCACTGCATTCCATCACCGGACAGTTAGCCTCATTGATGCAGGAGATAAATGAGCTAAAAGTTATGCTGTCTTCTCCCGACAGTGTAGTGAACAAGAGACTCACAAAGATTGAGGCCAGGGTGAAGAAATAAGGAAAAATTATAGCCGCACAGCAGCAGTTTCTTGAGGCTGTACACCGGAAAGAGAGAGAGAACAAAGTGGTCATCCTTGGCGTACCGGATCAAAACGAGTCGCTGGAAGGCGCTAGAAACGACGAAGACAAGTTAAAAGTCATCTGGAACAAGATCGGTGTCAAGGGAGTCCAAAGAATGCACCAGAGGTTGCGGACGAGAAGCTAATAACGAAGGAAAACGCAGACCTCGTCCTATACTATTGATTCTGAATGATAAGGTAACCATTTACATCAAGAAGGATGTTCACCCTGGCGTGAAAGCTGAGAAGGAGAAGTCGGAGAACATCGGGTGCGTTATTTGCCTCGATCCTAGAGAACGTAAAGTGTACAAAGATGGTGAGATAATTGACAGCTGGAGTCCCTTGTTTTTTTTTAGATCACCCACAGCAAGTAAGTCAGATGAACATAATATCCTGGAATATAAATAGTGTACGTACCAAACTAGAAAAACTGAATGTAAGACAACATCTTGTCAACTATGATGTGATTGGATTGAATGAAGTTAAAACCGAAGAATCTGTGCATTTTCCCGGATATGTAACATTTAGTAGTAGAGCCGCGGGATCGACTGGCAGGGGAGGAACAAAGGTGTTTGTGAGAAACTGTTTCGTTCCTTTTGTGAGCGAGGCTGACACGGGTGTTAATGATCAGGTGTGGTTACAGTTTCGGAACATCTATGGTGTTTTGTTTGGGTTCTGCTATATACCACCAAGTGATTCACAGTATTATAGTCATGATTCATTTGCTGCTATTCAGGAAAAGATGAAGTCTTCATATATGTGTAATGGTTACATCATCATAGGGGATATGAATGCAAGGCTAGGTAAGAGAGTAAGAGAAATCTTACCCTTTGTGCAAGTTCAAGACACACACCTATATTCATACCCACATGGAATTGATGTTAATGTTGTTAACGATAATGTTGAAATATTGTCTTCTATTTGTATAGATAATAAGCTTTTGGTGTTAAATAATCTAGAGACCTGTAAAAATCATTTTGTGAGTGACAAAATATACCGCAAAAGTGATGTATGAATTTCTGAGTTAGATGTGTGTGTTGTATCACCTCAGCTATTAGACTCAATCCATGATTTCTCAGTGCTGCGTCGTGATGACCTGTCATCTGACCACGCCCCTATAACTATTACAGTAAATAGCAAAGGTGTCGATCTAGATAACCTACTAGTTCGGGCAACGTCACTCGGAGAACACGCAGCACTTCTAGGGACAGCAGGAAGAACTAGGTTAATCAAAAAACCTATCAAACACTATAACATTGACAAAGATAACTTTGCAAGACATATAACTTCTGTAGAAGATAATGCTTTAAATTCTTATGTTAATAGCCTCTCAGATACTATGTATGCGTGTGCAAAAAGCAGTGTCGGAGATTGTGAGGAAATAATGTCTATTGGCCGGACAGAATTAGGGAGATGGGAGAGATTAATGCAGGACGCTGATGACGCCAGGGTGTGGAGAGCTATAGACTGGAAGGGCAACTACAGTACGTCTGTTTATGGTGATGGTGCCCTTCCAAGTGATGTAGAGTTTAGGGATCACTTTGAGAAAATACTAAATCCTGTTCAAGTTACTGAAGATGTTAGTATTCCCGTGCTTGATGAACCCATCTCTCCCTTAGAAGTACATAAATAGAAAAAAATGAAAGTTGACAAGGCGTGTGGGCCTGATGGGATATCCCCAGGTGTTTTTTTCACTTTTGCCTGCTCAGTGGATTGCTACTCTTGCCACATTATTTAGTAACATTTTTGCATCTGCAATTTTCCCTCACGCATGGATTAGAGCAAAAGTATTTGTAATATTCAAGAAAGGTGATAAGACTAACCCTGATAATTATCGAGGAATTAGTGTCATCAATTCTGTTGCTAAATTGTACGATATGGTTCTGTTTGAACGTTTGAATCAGTGGTTTAAGCCTTATAGAGAGCAAGTAGGGCCACAGAAGAAACGTGGATGCATGGGACATGTAGTGACGCTTAGGCTGATTACAACACGACCAGGCTAAAAAGAATTAAACTTTTTGTAGTTTTTGTGGATTTTTCAAAAGCTTACGACATTGTTCCAAGACACAAATTGTTAATGGTGATGAAAGGTTTGGGATGCGGGGCCGTGATGCTGGCCGCTGTGAGGGCGATGCAAAAAAAAATTGTCACGTGCTAAAGTTTGTGTCATTTTTATAGAAAAATAATGATATTCCATTCATAGTTAAAAGACGTATGTTTGATGCAGCGCTCTTGTCATCCCTATTATATGGCTGTGAGTCCTGGGTGGGTGCGGACATAAAACCAGTGGTTAAGCTGTACAACTGGTCACTGAAGCAGCTTCTAGAGGTGAGGAAAACAACTCCTAATGTGGTCTGCTGTGTGAAGTGTGGCTATCCGTTACTTCCGGAGCTTGTGAAGTACAGACAACATAAATTCTTTAGGAAAATGTGGAAGGACAGGTCCAGTATGAGTGATGATCCCTTATCCTTTACAATGAGAAAAGTTATGGGAGAGAACACACCAGCAGGAAAGGTTGTAAATGAAATGATACGAGAGGAAGTGCTTGATATGTCAATATTATTAGAAAAAGCAAAGAGAAGTGTGGCGGAATCAAGTGGTTCAAGATGTATTGTATACTGAGATATTAATCCTACTCTAAGTACACATACCATTTACACTGAAAGGAATTTTGTAAATGAATATCAAAGACTGGAATTTACGAGGTTTCGACTTTCTGGCCACACCCTAGCCATAGAAAATGGGAGATGGAACAGGCGAGGGCGGGGCCGCTTACCGTTGGAAGAGCGGCTGTGCCCGTGTGGTGAGGTGTAGACGGAGAGGCACGTGGCAGAGCAGTGTGCTCTCACCCAACATTTGAGAGACCGTTATTCCTACAGAACTATGGAGGATATTTTTACAAAATGTTCAAACAATGTGATCTGTAATGTGATTTATGATGTGCTTAAGTGTATGAGTGTGTATGGGTGTGATTAATTCTTGATTTGTATCAGTGTTTCAAATGGTTATGTTATTTTAGTTGAAGACAGGAGAAATGTGTTACCAAAAAAAGTCAAATGTTTGTTTGTTTTTTGTTTTTTTGGAGCTCTTGTGCTGAAATTTCAGTATAGTGATCTAATGATTAACAAAATTGTGGACTACAATACTTGCTTGCTGTGGATATTATGTGATGTGAATTTGTGTTTTGTATATTTATAATTATTTTGTGGTCAATAAATCTATCTATCTATCTATCTATCTATCCGAGGAACGGTACCTCGATCTTGAGCAGTGTGCACTTCTTCGGGCTGAGGTTCAGGCCAACAGTTCTCAAACGACAGAACACCTAGGTCAGCCGTGCCAGTTCCTCGAAGGTGTTTCCAAACACTAAAACATCGTCTTGATACACTAACTATGCCTTCCAGTACACGCTCCATTAGCCGCTCATAATAGCCAGGGGCATTGCAAAATCTGAAAGTCATAACATTGAAGTGGCACAATCCTTGACCAAAGGAAAAGGTCGTCTTTTCTTTATGTTCTCGCGCCATCTCGACTTGGTGATATCCTGACTTTATGTCCAGGATTAAGGCATTCAGGCATTCAGGGCCCGGTAATCTACACAGAAATTCTTACTTATTTTTCTTCTTTACCAGCGCCACAAGCAAGCACCATGAACTATCTGGAGGAGATCGACAAGGTTTCTGCTTAATAAGAGGACTGTCACGAGTATAAATGTGATGCTGAACCAGCGAAGTGTTTTTTTTTTTTTTTTTATGTAGGAAGGATACTGGCCAAGGGCAACAAAAATCTAATAAAAAAAATGCCAACTGAAATGCCAGTCCCATAAAAGGGTCAAAGCAGTGGTCAAAAATTGGTGGATAAGTGTCTTGAAACCTCCCTCTTGAAGGAATTCAAGTCATAGGAAGGTGGAAATACAGAAGAAGGCAGGGAGTTCCAGAGTTTACCAGAGAAAGGGATGAATGATTGAGAATACTGGTTAACTCTTGCGTTAGAGAGGTGGACAGAATAGGGGTGAGAGAAAGAAGAAAGTCTTGTGCAGCGAGGCCGCGGAAGGAGGGGAGGCATGCAGTTAGCAAGATCAGAAGAGCAGTTGGCATGAAAATAGCGGTAAAGACAGCTAGATATGCAACATTGCGGCGGTGAGAGAGGTGCTGAAGACAGTCAGTTAGAGGAGAGGAGTTGATGAGACGAAAAGCTTTTGATTCCACCCTGTCTAGAAGAGCAGTATGAGTGGAACCCCCCCAGACATGTGAAGCATACTCCATACATGGACGGATAAGGCCCTTGTACAGAGTTAGCAGCTGGGGGGTGAGAAAAACTGGCGGAGACGTCTCAGAACAATACCAAGTTTGCTCTGCCCCAATCAGAAATTTTAGAAAGATCAGAAGTCAGGCGTTCTGTGGCTTCCCTGCGTGATATGTTTACCTCCTGAAGCATTGGACGTCTATGAAAAGACGTGGAAAAGTGCAGGGTGGTATCATCAGCATAGGAGTGGATAGGACAAGAAGTTTGGTTTAGAAGATCATTAATGAATAATAAAAAGAGAGTGGGTGACAGGACAGAACCCTGAGGAACACCACTGTTAATAGATTTAGGAGAAGAACAGTGACCGTCTACCACAGCAGCAATAGAACGGTCAGAAAGGAAACTTGAGATGAAGTTACAGAGAGAAGGATAGAAACCGTAGGAGGGTACCCCAAGTCCATGATTCTGCTGCTAAACATATCAGCATACTGATTCTTACTTTATCCACCTGGTCAGCCGTCAACTGTTTCGTGCTTCTTTCTACTAAATCCTCCAAATACTCAGGCAAGCCCTTTATTTTACGGTCAGATTCTTCCTTAACCTCATTTTGCTCCCCTAGTTCATGTTGTGTCGAGGAAGTGGTGGTTGTGATGGTGTTAGCGCCAACTTCTTAAAGAAACCAGAGGGATCTGACCTGTCCGCTTCCCTCAGTCACACCCTCGTGTGGGTTGCTGGGATGTGGTTGACTTATGGCCTTTGGCCATATGACTTATGGCCTTTGGGCTCCTGTACCATTCCCGCTGGAGCGTGTCATCCAGGATTCAGGGGCACCTCATGATCCCTCATTGACATCCTTTCACATGGTCCACACGCATTAAGCACAGCTCAGGTAGTCCAGCCCCAACAGGCACGAATCTTTCATTGCAGACACATACACTAGCTGACACTCGGTCACCGCAGTTGCTGTTCTGATCTGTTAACACCACAAGCTGGTAATAAGTCTTCGCGAACGAAAGTTTTCTCAGCTCCCGTGACCACCACCATGTCCAATGGGCGTCCATTGATAATTCCGGCCACTGTTATGGCCACGGACACTGCCGCCTGTCGATACATGTTACATGTTTTGGGGCGTCTTGGCTCTCGGCTGGGTGGATGTTCCTGCTCCCAGCTGGACCAGGTTTCGTGTTACCACCTGCTTGGGCTGCCGATACTCCTTTGTAGAGTATCCATTTTCTGCACAGACCCAGTAGCATGGCTTAGATGTAGCACGGCTGTGGTTCTTCATGGAGGAGAAACGTCATCTGCACTGGTACTTTCTGTGCCCTATTTGCCCACAGTTAAACCAGGCTTTCTTAAAGATAGAGATGCTTCCTCATTTGCTCGGCTGGGGCTAGAAACGGCTGGTCTGTATTCGCCTCCCTCGCACGTGGCGGGGCCGGTCTGTTATCTCTGCGGTGGAACGCAAGTAGAAGGTGTTTGGCGCGGTGGTGCTGGTCATCAGGAACACCTCGAATTCAGCAGTTAAGGCTTCCTGCACGTTCTTTGGTGCTGTCTGCTTGACGTGGACCTGCAGCTAGCGGTCGCATAGGGCATCCACAAAGCAGTCTTTTGCTAACATGTCGACAGTGTCCTCCGCCACCATCGGATAAGCCCCTCTCACCACCGCTTCCACGTCCTGCGCCAGTGAAAAGGTTCCAAGGCGGTACTCAAATATTGAAGAATAAGTGTCTTGAAACCTCCCTATTGAAGGAATTCAAGTCATAGGAAGGTGGAAATACAGAAGCAGGAAGGGAGTTCCAGAGTTTACTAGAGAAAGGGACGAATGATTGAGAATACTTGTTAATTCTTGCATTAGAGAGATGGACAGAATAGGAGTGAGGGAAAGAAGAAAGACTTGCGCAGCGAGGCCGCGAGAGAAGGGGAGGCATGCAGTTAGCAAGATCAGAAGAGCAGTTAGCAAGAAAATTGCGGTAGAAGACAGGTAGAGATGCAACATTGCGGCGATGAGAGAGAGGTTGAAGACACCCAGTTAGAGGAGAGTAGTTGATGAGGCGAAAAGCTCATCAACTACTTCCATGAGTTCCACTCATAACGCTCTAGAAGAGCGGTACGAGTGAAACACCCCCAGACATATGAAGCATAATCTACTCCATACATGAACAGATAAGGCACTTGTACAGATTTAGCAGCTGGGGGATGAGAAAAACTGGCGGAGACGTCTCAGAACACTTAGCTTCACAGAAGCTGTTTTTGCGAGAGATGAGATGTGAAATAAAGACAGATCAAGGATGTTTAGTGTAGAAGAGGGGGACAGTTGAGTGTTATTAAAGAAGAGGGGATAGTTGTCTGGAAGGTTGTGTCGAGTTGATAGATAGAGGAATTGAGTTTTTGAGGCACTGAACAACATGCTTGCTCTGCCCAAATCAGAAATTTTAGAAATATCAGAAGTTCGGCGTTCTGTAGCTTCTCTAAGTGAAATGTTTACTTCATGAATTATTGGACGTCTACGAAAAGACGTGGAAAAGTGCAGGGTGGTATCATCAGCATAAGAGTGGATAGGACAAGAAGTTTGGTTTAGAAGGTCATTGATGAATAATAAGAAGAGAGTGGGTGACAAGACGGTACCCCAGTACCCTGAGGAACACCACTGTTAATAGATTTAGGAGAAGAACAGTGACCGTCTACCACAGCAGCAACAGAACGGTCAGAAAGGAAACTTGAGATGAAGCTACAGAGAGAAGGATAGCCGTAGGAGCCGTAGGAGGGTAGTTTGGAAATCAAAGCTTTGTACCAGACTCTATCAAAAGCTTTTGATATGTCTAAGGCAACAGCAAAAGTTTCACTAAAATCTCTGAAAAAAGGATGACTAATACTCGGTAAGGAAAGCCAGAAGATCACCAGTAAAGCAGCCTTGACGGAACCCATACTGGAGATCAGATAGAAGGATGTGAAGTGATAGATGTTTAAGAATCTTCTTGTTGAGGATAGATTCAAAAACTTCAGATAGGCAGGAAATTAAAGCAATAGGACGGTAGTTTGAGGGATTAGAATGTTTACCCATTTTAGGAACAGGCTGAATGTAGGCAAACTTCCAGTAAGAAGGAAAGGTAGATGTTGACAGACAGAGCTGAAAGAGTTTGACTAGGCTAGGTGGAAGCACGGAGGCACATTTTCATAGAACAATAGGAGGGACCCCCATGAAATCCATAAGCCTTCCGGGGGTTTAGGCCAACGAGGGCATGAAAAACATCATTACGAAAAAAAAATAATAGGTATCATGAGATGAGAGGGAAGATCAAGCCCAGAATCATCCAAGTTAGAGTTTTTAGCAAAGGTTTGAGCGAAGTGTTCATCTTTAAAAATAGATGTGATAGCAGTGGTGACACCTGGTTGAAATAAAGGAGGGAAAGAAGAAGCAAAGTTATTGGAGATATTTTGACGTAATATATATTGAAATACAGGTGCATCTTTTTATCTTAAACCCATTGATAATTGTTTTTGAATAGTCATTCTTTTACACAAGGAGGCAGATATGAGTTTGGTGCCAATGGCGGTGACGAATGAGCGACTGGCGGCGATGGAATTTAGTGAGACGCTTTATGTGGAGAACATGCAACTCATCTACAAGAGACAGTTTCCTGAAGCTGATCTGGCGGGCTTTGTAAAACCCTACACATCTCTGGTAAGAATAGTTACGTGAGCTATATTTTCTTCCGCATAATATTAACCTGTGAATGCTTGATTTTCCTTTATAGAAAAAAAAATAAAAAAAATAAATTAGGCTACCTAACACTTTCAAATAAAGTTTTTTTTTTTTTTTCATATTCTATACTTGTGTGTGTGTGTTTTTTTTTTTTTTTTATGTAGGAAGGACACTGGCCAAGGGCAACAAAAATCCAATAAAAGAATATGCCCACTGAAATGCCAGTCCCATAAAAGGGTCAAAGCAGTGGTCAAAAATTGATGAATAACTGTCTTGAAACCTCCCTCTTAAAGGAATTCAAGTCATAGGAAGGTGGAAATACAGAAGCAGGCAGGGATTCCAGAGTTTACCAGAGAAAGGGATGAATGATTGATAATACTGGTTAACTCTTGCGTTAGAGAGGTGGACAGAATAGGGGTGAGAGAAAGAAGAAAGTCTTGTGCAGCGAGGCCGCGGAAGGAAGGGAGGCATGCAGTTAGCAAGATCAGAAGAGCAGTTAGCATGAAAATAGCGGTAGAAGACAGCGACATATGCAACATTGCGGCGGTGAGAGAGAGGCTGAAAACATTCAGTTTGAGGAGAGGAGTTGATGAGACGAAAAGCTTTTGATTCCACCCTGTCTAGAAGAGCAGTATGAGTGGAACCCCCCAGACATGTGAAGCATACTCCATACATAGACGGATAAGGCCCTTGTACAGAGTTAGCAGCTGAGGGGGTGAGAGAAACTGGCGGAGACGTCTCAGAACACCTAACTTCATAGAAGCTGTTTTAGCTAGAGATGAGATGTGAAGTTTCCAGTTCAGATTATAAGTAAAGGACAGACCGAGGATGTTCAGTGTAGAAGAGGGGGACAGTTGAGTGTCATTGAAGAAGGGGAGATAGTTGTCTGGAAGGTTGTGTAGAGTTGATAGATTGAGGAATTGAGTTTTTGAGGTATTGAACAATACCAAGTTTGCTCTGCCCCAATCAGAAATTTTTTGAAAGATCAGAAGTCAAGGGTTCTGTGGCTTCCCTGCGTGATATGTTTACCTCCTGAAAGGTTGGACGTCTATGAAAAGACTTGGAAAAGTGCAGGGTGGTATCATCAGCGTTGGAGTGGATAGGACAAGAAGTTTGGTTTAGATCATTAATGAATAATAAGAAGAAAGTGGGTGAGAGGACAAAACCCTGAGGAACACCACTGTTAATAGATTTAGGAGAAGAACATTGACCGTCTACCAGAGCAGCAAAAGAACGGTCAGAAAGGAAACTTGAGATAAAGTTACAGAGAGAAGGATAAAAAACCGTAGGAGGGTAGTTTGGAAATCAAAGCTTTGTGCCAGACTCTATCAAAAGCTTTTGATATGTCCAAGGCAACAGGAAAAGTTTCACCAAAATCTCTAAAAGAGGATGACGAAGACTCAGTAAGGAAAGCCAGAAGATCACCAGTGGAGCGGCCTTGACGGAACCCATACTGGCGATCAGATAGAAGGTTGTGAAGTGATAGATGTTTAAGAATCTTCCTGTTGAGGATAGATTCAAAAACTTTAGATAGGCAGGAAATTAAAGCAATAGGACGATAGTTTGAGGGATTAGAACGATCACCCTTTTTAGGAACTAGTTAAATGTAGGCAAACTTCCAGCAAGAAGGAAAGGTAGATGTTGACAGACAGAGCTGAAAGCTCTGTCTGTCAAGCACGGAGGCACAGTTTCGGAGAACAATAGGAGGGACCCCATCAGATCCATAAGCCTTCTGAGGGTTTAGGCCAGCAAGGGCATGAAAAACATCATTGCGAAAGAATTTTAATACCTGGCATGAAGTAGTCAGAGGGTGGAGGAGAGGGAGAAACAAGCCCAGAATCGTCGTGTGTGTGTGTGTGTGTGTGTGTGTGTGTGTGTGTGTGTGTGTGTGTGTGTGTGTGAGTGTGTGTGTGTTTATATATATATATATATATATATATATATATATATATATATATATATATATATATATATATATATATATATATATATATATATATATATATGATTATTTTTTGTTGTTTTCCTGTAATATGATGATTTACCTTTATTTGTCTCTTGATACCATACAATGTGTTGTGAATCATTTTTGGGGTGGCCGTCTACATTGTTTGTGATGAGGCACATCCTGGCGTCCCTCACCGCTCTTTTAACCAACAGACTCAGTTTTTTTTTTTTTACTCGTAATACATATACGGTGTATTTCATTTATTTACTTATTTATCTATTTCACCATTCTAGTGAAACTCTAATATTCGTAATATTTAATCGTGACCTGTATATTTTCAAGGCATCACACATCACTCAATAGAACACTTTCTTTAAAACAAGCACAGCAGTTTTGTTAGAGGGACCAATGATCGGTCATCAAAGAGAACTTTCCATTATGTTAATATGTCAAACACTGAATCTGTTACTCTATGCCTTTAAAAAAACACAAGAGGGACTAACCATAGTTGCCATGTACATAAGAACATAAGAAATAAGGGAAGCTGCAAGAAGCGACCAGGCTTACACGTGGCAGTCCCTGTATGAAACACACCTACCTATTTCCATCTGCTATCCCCATCCATAAACTTGTCTAATCTTCTCTTAAAGCTCTCTAGTGTCCTAGCACTAACTACATCATTACTGAGTCCGTTCCACTCATCTACCACTCTATTTGAGAACCAATTTTTTCCTATCTCCTTCCTAAACCTAAATTTTTCAAGCTTGAACCCATTATTTCTTGTTCTACCCTGGTTGCTGATCCTAAGAATTTTGCTTACATCTCCCTTGTTATAAAACCCTTATACCACTTAAAGACTTCTATCAGGTCCCCTCTTAACCTACGTCTCTCTAAAGAATGTAAATTTAACAGCTTCAACCTCGCCTCGTAAGGAATACTCCTCATCCCCTGTATCCCTTTAGTCATTCTCCTCTGTACTGATTCTAATAGACCTATATCTTTCCTGTAATGTGGGGACCAGAAATGCACCGCGTAGTCTAGATGAGGTCTGACCAGCGCCAAGTATAACTTTAATATTACTTCCGGCCTTCTACTTTTAACACTCCTAAAAATTAATCCTAGTACCCTATTTGCCTTGTTTCTGGCTTCTATGCATTGTTTCCCTAGACGGAGTTCAGAGCTAACTATAACTCCTAAATCTTTCTCGTACCCTGTACCTACCAGGGTTTGGTTGTCTAATGTGTTGTCTAATGTAGTTAGTTTCAGACTAAGAACTAGCCAGTTGTTAGCTTATGGAAAGTGACGCTCACGTCGGTGACTGTATATATATATATATATATATATATATATATATATATATATATATATATATATATATATATATATATATATATATATATATATATATATATATATATATATATATATATATATATATATATATATATATATATATATATATATATATATATATATATATATATATATATATATATATATATAACACACACGCACAAACACACACATATGTTGGAGATACGCCCATGATTTGTCCTATGACTTGAACTCTTTTAAGAAGCAGGTTTCAAGACACTTCTCAGGTATTTGATCATTCTATTCAAAATTGCTCTACGAACTGGGTCTTCTTTTTATTAAAAAATTTTGTTGTCCTTGGCCAGTCTCTCTCTCTCTCTCTCTCTCTCTCTCTCTCTCTCTCTCTCTCTCTCTCTCTCTCTCTCTCTCTCTCTCTCTCTCTCTCTCTCTCTCTCTCTCTCTCTCTCTCTCTCTCTCTCTTTATATATATATATATATATATATATATATATATATATATATATATATATATATATATATATATATATATATATATATATATATATATATATATATATATATATATATAAACACACACACACACACACACACACACACACACACACACACACACACACACACACACATTCCTGACATGGTCCTAAGTTCTAATCCCACTGCTTATGCTGTCACATAATTTTCTCCATAGACTCTTCCGATCACAACCTCATATCTCTATCTCGTTTTATCACTCCAAGCTCTCCTTAGGATCCCCCAAAGCGTAAATGCCTTTGGCGTTTTTCACTGCTAATTGGGTGGACATAAGGAAATATTATTCTGATATTCCCGTGGAATGACTACTGATTCTGTGTCAGAGACCGATCTCTGCTTGCTGAGCACATAACAAAGGGTAAATTGTGTGGCATGGAGGCTTACATTCCTCACTCTTTCTCTCGACCTAAACCTTCCAAACTTTGGTTTAACACTGCCTGTTCCCACGCTATACATGTTAGAAAAATGGCTAACAAAAGGTACTTGAGCTTTCCATCACCTAAATCTCATGCATTTTATATTTCTGCACGGAATCATGCCAAGTCTGTTCTGCAGCTAGCCAATAACTCCTTCATTAATAAAAAGTATAAAAATCTTTCAAGATCTAACTCCCTTCATGATTTCTGGCATCTAGCTATAAATATTTCCAGTAACTTTGCTTCATTTTTCCGTCCTTTATTTTAATCTGATGGCAGCATTGCCATCTCATCTACCTCTAAAACTGAACTCTTCACTCAAATCTTTACTAAAAACTCCACGTTGGATGATTCACGGCTCATTTATCCCTCTCCTCTACCTTCCGACTATTTCATGTTACCTTTTAAGATCCTTTGCAGTGATGTTTTCCATTCCTTTGCTGGCCTGTAAACACGGAAAGCTTATGAAACAGATGGGGTCCCTTTTCTTGTTTCCCAAAACTTTGCCTCAGTGCTTGAACCTTGTACAGTCAAACTCTTCCAAACATGTCTTTAGTCAAACTCTTCCAAATATGTCTATCAACATCTACTTTTCCTTGTTGATAGAAGTTTGCCTACATTCATGTATTTATCTCACAGCTTCTACCATATGTACCGTTGTTGTAGTATCTAGGAATAAAAGATATACGATGCAGAACGCTACTGCAGTATATTAAATATAAAAAATACTTTAAGTGTAACCGCCAGCCATGACTGCTCCCGAGGCTGAGCGGACCAGGAATGAATTCAACTTTTTTTGGCGAAACTGGTACTTTTACAAGCATTGATCTTAGGTTCTCTAATGCTCTTTTAGGGTTTAATTGGGAAGTTTTATCAGGTTTATATGGCAACGACCACTTTCTCATAATGTTAGAATGCACAGAATCTGAACCACGGTCTTGTATTTCCCAGTGGCATCAAGATAAGGCCGACTGGCATCTTTTTACAGAACTCACTTTACCTGATCATTCGCTGGCTGACTTTGATAGTTCTCATGACGCCGCGACATATTTTACTGACATATTACAATCTGTTGCTCTCCAATCCATCTCTATGAGGGCTAGTCGTTCCCTCAAACGTCCAGACCCTTGGAAGAACAATAGTTGCTCTGCTTCTGATTCATGCTGCTTTCTCTCGTCTTCGCCAACATCTGTGTTGTATACCTCTCACATAACTCCGCTTACAAAAAAAAAAAAAAAAAAAAACCTTTCCTTAACTTACAAAGTGAAGCACATTCTGACTCTTTTCCCTTTTGCGGAGATCTCTATTCTTGGAGACTTTAAAGTTCATCACCAGCTTTGCTATCCTGCATGACTTAGAGGAAATGGTGCAACGCCCTTCTCGTATTCCTGACCGTTTTGGAGATACACCCAACATTCTTGACTTTTTCCTAACCTCTAATTCTTCTGCTTATGCTGTTACCCTATCTTCGCCATTGGGCTCCTACGATCACAATCTCATGTCTGTATCTTGTCCTGTCGTTCCAATCACTCCTCAAGATCCCCCTAAGCAGAGGTGCCTCTGGCATTTTGCCTTTGCTAGTTGAGGGGATCTGAGGAATGATTACCGTTTCCGTGTCAGAGACCCGTCTCTGTGCCGAGCGCATAACAAAGGTGATAGTGTCTGGCATGGAGACGTATATTACTTACTCTTTTTTCACGACCTAAACCTTCCAAACCTTGGTTTAACACAGTCTGTTTTCGTCCTATACATGATCGAGAGGTGGCCCACAAAGGATACTTGATCGTTTATCACCTGAATCTCATGCGCTTTATATTTCTGCCCGGAATCATGGCAAGTCTGTTCTCCAACTAGCTAAAAACTCCTTCAATAATAAAGGGTCAAAATATTTCAAGATCTAACTCCCCTCGTAACTTATGGCACCTAGGTGCCAGAAGTTCCTTTTCTTTTTATTTCAACCAGATGGCACCACTACTATCACATCTATCTCAGAAGATGAACTCTTCGCTCAGACCTTTGTTAAAAATTCTATCTTGGATGATTCAGGGCTTGTTCTCCCCCCTCCTCCACCCACTGACTACTTTATGTTACCTATTAAAGTTCTTCGCAATAATGTTTTTCATGCCCTCGCTGGTCCAAACCCTCGGAAAATTTATGGACCGGATGGGGTCCCTCCTATTGTTCTTCGAAACTGCACCTCCGTGCTTGCACCTTGCTCGGTCATACTCTTTACTTTTCATTCTTTCTAGAAGTTTGCCTGTATTCAGCCTGTTTCTAAAAAAGTGATCGTTCTAGTCCCTCAAAGTACCGCCCTATTGCTTTAATTCCCTGCCTATCTAAAGTTTTGAATCTATATTATATTATATATATTCAACAGAAAGATTCTTAAACATCTATCACTTCACAACTCCTATGTGATTACCAGTATGGGTTCCGTCAAGACCGCTCTACTGGTGATCTGGGTTTCCTTACTGAGTCTTGGTATTCCTTTTCTAGATATTTTGGTGAAACTTTTGCTGTTGCCTTGAACATATCAAAAGCTTTTGATAGAGTCTGGCACAAAGCTTTGATTTCCAAACTACCCTCCTACGGCTCCTACGGCTATCCTTCTCTCTTCTCTCTTCTCGTAAGGTCTTGCACTCATACAGGTCTTCTAAACAGGATGGATTCAAAGGCTCTCCTCTAACTGACTGTCTTCAGTCTCTTTCACATCGCCGCAATGTTGTATCTCTTGCTGTCTTCTATCGTTTTTTTCATGGTAATTGCTCTTCTGATCTTGTTAATTGCATGCCTCGCCCTCCTCTTTCGGCCTCGCTGCACAACACTTTCTTCTTTCTCTCACCCCTATTTTCCACCTCTCTAATACAAGTGTTAACCAGTATTCTTAATCATTCATCCCTTTCTCTGGTAAACTCTGGAGCTCTCTGCCTGCTTCTGTATGTCCACCTTCCTATGACCTGAGCACTGTCAAGAGAGGTTTCAAGACACTTATCCTTTTATTTTTTGACTGCTGCTTTGGATCCTTTTCAGGAACTAGCATCTTAGTGGGCTTTCTTTTTGCGGAGGGGGAGGGGACTTCTGTTACCCTTGACCGATGTCCCTCCTGCATTAAAAAATAAAAATAAACTACCAAATTATTTGTTTATTTATTTATTTATTATTTATTTTATTTGTATTTATTATTATTTTTAACATTTTTTTAGCGTTGCCATATATATGACCACGATGTTGCTTCGCCTTAATTTTAAATCACCACTAATCTAATAGGAAGATAAGAGCCTTGAAACTGCCCTATGTCTTGAACTCTTTTAAGACGGTGGTTTCAAGCCAAAACTTCATTTTTTTTATTTTTATATTGCCTTTGACTTTTCTTTAGGGAATGGTTCCTTAATGACATTTGTTTTTTTCTTAAATTTGATTGTTTTCAGCCAGTACCCTCCTGCATAAAAAGAATAAATAAATAAAAAAATAAATAAATAATAATAATAATGATAATAATAATAACAATAATAATGTTTATTTGAAGCCTACGAGACATGTCAGTAAAATTAAACTGAACTCCCAATAGAGCAAAACTAGTTAGGAAAGACAGGAACAATTTAGCGATTAAATTTTACTGCTACTCAGAATCACTTCTCATACCAAATTAATGATGGCTACCATTAGTACAAATGCACGTTTGTAAACACAAATTCGTTCAAATTACAGTCAGATTTAACTTGAGGTAGCTGAAATTAATAATGGTAACTATGTAAATAAACACAAGTAAAATATAATTAATGCCACTAACTATATACCACTCATCATCCCCTATAGAGGCAATGTGTCTATGCGCCCAACAATCATTATATATATATATATATATATATATATATATATATATATATATATATATATATATATATATATATATATATATATATATATATATATTCATTTATTCAGGATACATACAGTAAGGGCTGCTCTTAGGGGTGTAAAGCAAAATACTGTCTAATGGCAATACTTTTAATATGCCAAGCACTGAAACACCAACTGACAGGTACAATGTAAATCGACACCCTTTCAAGGAAATACAAATCTCACAACATGTCGGACATCCTCCAGGAGCAGAATTCTCTCAGCATCGTGAGAGGGCAGGTGACAGCTGAAGTCCTGGGGCTGACGACACAAACATGGCACAAAAATGGCAGTCCGGTGAAAGGGGAGGAGACAGATAGCAAGCGACTCCACAAGTCAAGAGGGACGTTGAGACAAACATCCTTTAGCAAGAGACTCCAAGACCCACCAGCCACTCGAGAGTGCATCTGCGATCCATCTGTCTTCGTGGCCGCAGTGATCTTCCTTGTCGAAGATGTAGAGGAGATGCAGAGGCGATGACGTACGGATAACAAGTAAGGCGAGGAAAGGCCGACAGGATGAAACTAACGGCCAAATTACCATCCTCTTATTTGTGATGGGATGATGCTAACGAGTAGAGAGGAAACGGAAGGAAGTTAGGCAATGTTTATAGTGCTGCCATTAAATAACGGTTGTTGTACACTTTTAGCGTTTACTGTGAAGATTTTACTTCCACCGTATTCCTAGTGACTTTTTTTTTTTTCATATTCTGACGAGCTTTCATTATGATTCTCCCAGAAATAGCACTATGATTTTTTTTTTTTTTATGTTAGACCAAAAGTAACAACAGTTACAAGAAAGAAAAAAAATCGTATTGGCAAAAATATTATATTTTTCCTTCTTGAGTAACGCCGAAACAAAACCTATGAGGGAACTCCTTGAGTGAGTAAATTAAGCCTAAAAACCAGGTTAATTTATTTTTTCTTATGCAAAAAAAAATAATAATAATAATAATTATAATAATAATAAATGAATAAACTCACAGGACAGTTTCTCAGACATTTACCTCTGTTTATTATTTTTTTTTCTTTCCTTGAATATCACGTGTGCAAAGCAAGAAAGCGGTTGTTGAGAAACTGTAGAAGTTGTTTGCCCTTAATGCTGAAAAACCCATGTTTCATTTATGTTTTAAGTCGTTTGTAATCAAAATGAGGAATTAGTTTAGCATCTCCTGTCAAGGTGACAGAAAACGTCCAGTTGTGGAGTTATTGTGTAACATTCCTTGTTACTAGATCTCCCCGTAACTGAAAAAAAATTATATTACTTATTAATGTGTTGTAGAGGGGGTGTGTGGGGTAAATGGAGGCATGAATGGATATGGGGGAGAGCTAATATCTGTATATGGCCATTTGTGCTGTATCCTGGAAGGCATGAATTAGTCTAAAAATCTAAAATAGACAACACCAAAAGCCAAAACCTTTTTAATGGTGGGGGGAGGGGGGTAAGTAATGGGACTCATGAGCGAAACGGGATTTTAGGACAGGATTCTCTTACTCTAAAGGAAAAAATATAGCATGAAAATTAAACATACTAAGTTTAAGTGAAAATTCGATTCTGAAAGTGTACGAAGCCCTTACCTGCACAAGAGTCGTCTCGGAGGAGATGTTTTAAGCTGGCAGACACCACAACTGTTAAATAAAATCAAATAAGACAACAACAACAATAGAAGCAAAAAACAAGATAATGTCCTTTTAAGCGAGTCGGCCTAACAGGTAACCACATGCACCCAAATTATCGGTTCCAGTGACGTAATATTTGGACCCCCATAGATCATGATTCTTGTCTTTGAAACTACTGGAGTAAACTAAGGCCTTGTTGTGCACTTCTAATATAAACTCCTTTCGTCGCAAGTAATAATTATGAAAGTGAACAATTCCAAAAATGATGATCCAACACACACGTTCTATTGTTAAATAATTTCGTTCTCGATCTAAAAGTTTCTTGCTGGCATAGGCAACAGAATGAGACCAGGACTAGTAGTATTGGAGATAAAGGGCTCCCAGTCAGGAGTTGGAAGCATTAGTGCTGTCAACTAAGGGTTGTTCTTGGTCAGGCAACTTCACGACTGGTTCCAACGAAAGTTCTTGTTTTAGGAAATCAAAACGGGTAAGGAGGTCTTCAGTTCATGGGAACGGATCCCTGATATCTTTCTTGGAATATGAGAGAAGAGCAGGAAATTCTGACGCTCGCAGTATAAACACTTTGTAGAAGCAATTCATATCCAGGAATCGTCGAAGTAACTTTTCAATTGAGGGTGGTGGAAAGTTGAAGATGATGACAATTTTCTTATCTTGAAGAAGAAGTTAATCTTTTACCAAGCTTTACCAATCCTAGGTATTGGATAGTTTCAAATCCAAAGCGACACTTCTCTGTTCCCAGGGTGAGACCCTATTCTCGATATCTGGTAAGGCTTTCTAGATGCTGAAACCATTCTGAGTATACTACATAGATGTTATCGAAATACAATGTCATCTGATTGAGTCCAGCAAGAATAAGGCACATTAAGCGACTGTAAGTTGCGCAGGCAGTAACAAGCCCGATGCGTAGTCTGGTGAATTTAATTAACCTCAAGTGAGTTGGGAAGGCTGTAGTGTAGTACTTGCTTGTTCGGAGAGAGGAACTTGGTAACATGCCTTACACAAGTACAACTCTGTAGAGGTCTTCTTCAATGTTGCAGGAAGGTTTAGCAACAAACAGAGAGAGAGAGAGAGAGAGAGAGAGAGAGAGAGAGAGAGAGAGAGAGAGAGAGAGAGAGAGAGAGAGAGAGAGAGAGAGAGAGAGAGAGTGTGGGTGGAGTGAGGTTATCAGCGACATATAGGCTCTAATCTGATATTTGGCCTAGTACAAGGTTTGGCAGCGCCGCAAGCCGTGGAATCATTGGAAAGGACGCTTCATTTTGCCTTTTCGAATTTGGACGGCAAGCACGGGTGTATCAGCTGTAGTACCAAGCGATGAAACAGCAACACAAATCTGGAATACTACAGAAGCATCCTCTGTTTGAGGCAACACAAGTTGCAGGATTCACCGAATTCCTGCAGAGAGGAAATGTCTTTCGGGATAACTACCTGAGACGCTGTTTGTTGACAAGGATGCTGGCAAAATTGATGGGACCCCTCACTGCGTCTGTCCATTCAGTGAAGAGAGGATAACAAATGGAGCAGCGGACGCTCGGAAACTGGTCTACAAGGCCGAGGTAGTCTTGGATTTGCGTCTTAGCACTGATGCCAAGGTCGATGTCTAGAAGAGCCTCCTCTGACACTATGACACAAGAGCAGCCTATATGCCGGATGATGTTCGACGTCCACGATCCATTAGAAGTCCCTGCTACTCTGTAGTTAGAAAACTACTCCTTTAAACAAAACTCAACCTTATGCCTTGTAAAAATCTCTGAAGACCTGAACTTCCCTGGGACTTCGTGAGTGGGTGTGTCCTTCTTCAGTTGAAGCTCCGACCTGTGAAAGGTGGTCCTCCGACACCAGTTTTAGCAAGAGATGAAGGAATGCGAGGCTGGTTGATAGTTTTCTTCCCCGAGATAAAAGTTTCGGGTAGGCACTCCTGGCGGACGCTCAGTCATCAGCATGGGATATGGCGGTCATAAGCTATGCAGGATGTCACTCTTTAATGAAGATTTGCAGCTTACATGTCAGGAGAGAGAGAAATTCATCTAAAAGGAGTAAGTCAATTATATCTTCATAAGACTTCTCAATTCCTACCACCTCTATCCATGATGTCAGCCAGAAATGAGTACTAAACTGATGGAAGTTCCCACCGGGCTTGACTAATCAAACACAGCAAAACTAAAAATAAAGCAACCAACACCGAAATCCAAACCACCAAATACCCAACTCTGAAGCAAACGACACTAGGTATTATAAACAAGCAATATATCAACCAGCAGCACACAATAACCGACTTTTTAAGGAACTAACTTAAGGAACTAAGGCATAGGAAACGCCTAGTGTCTCCTCCTTCTGCAATATTATCATCCTGTTTCTGTACGGGATGTCCTCCACTTAACCGTGTCCTCTGCCACTTCAAGGTCAAAGTTCTTCTCTCTGGTGCCGGCCACAATACAGTCCTTTCATCTCATCCTGGGTTTCCCTCTTTTTTTTTTTTTTTTCTCCTGCCAGCCGCTTCCATGTCCATTAGCTGCGTTTCATAACTCCCTTCCTCTCTCCTCATAACATGAATAAACCATCTGAACCGCGCATCCTGCACCTTCTTACTCACACTTGTTACCTTAACCAGTTTTTTTCATCTCACCTGTATCCTCCTGGTAACTTCCACCTCTTCGTTTCTATCTGCCACAACCAATGAACCTGGATATTTAAAGTCCCTCACGGTGTTCAGAGACTGACCATCTAGGGTTATGGTTTCTGTTCATGCCTTGATCCCGATGTCTGTCATCACCATATATTCTGTCTTACTTTTACTTATTCGCCTTCCCCACCTTACCAGTGCTATACACCACTCCTCCATCCTGTCCTCCAATTGTTATTTTGATTCACCAACTAACGCTACATCATCTGCATACATAATGTCCCATGAAACTCCTCTTCTTACTCCCTCTATCAACACATCAAACACTACATTAAAGAGGAAAGGGCTGACAGCTGGGGCTTGATGCAGCCCAACCCTTACATCAAAACTCTCATTCATGCCTGATACAGTTTTAACCCTCGTTTTCACATTTCTGTACATCTCCATAATCAGCTTTATATACTTCTCTGCCACTATTTTCTTCCTCAATCATCTTCATGCATCTTACCTCAAGATTCGACCATATTTTTTTTCCCATATATATATATATATATATATATATATATATATATATATATATATATATATATATATATATATATATATATATATATATATATATATATATATATATATATATATATATTGGCAACGAGCAGCTACTCTTAATCGTACATCTGGAGTTCTTACCCTAGCTAGCGCTCTCTCTCTCTCTCTCTCTCTCTCTCTCTCTCTCTCTCTCTCTCTCTCTCTCTCTCTCTCTCTTTCTCTCTCTCTCTCTTCTCGTTTATTATTATTTTTTTCTGGTGTTCTTATTACTTCTTTCATTTTATGTCGCGTTTTATCTCGATGTACCTTATAATATATATATATATATATATATATATATATATATATATATATATATATATATATATATATATATATATATATATATGAGTGTGCAAAAAAGGAACAAACACAAATACCACAAAAAGGGAAAAAAAAAATCACTAAAGTATACATCACACACACACACACACACACAAAACTAAAAAAAAAATAAAATACACTAAAATACCACAAAAAGGGGAAAAAAAAAATCACTAAAGTATACATCACACACACACACACACACACACACACACACACACACACACACACAAAACTCAATCACCATAATACTCACACCACAAAATAGGGAGTGAAATAAATCACCACACTGCCCAAACCAAACACTCCGATCTTTAGTGGAAAAAGCAAAAACACACCGTAATCACAACCACACTCAATAAACATGAGGAAAGCACCACTCATCAGTACACACTCGAGAAAAGGAAACAACCTTCAGCGTAACTAGTGGGGGAAGAAGTACTTACACCTCGCTTGTATGGCAGCACTGAGGCGCAACCACGTCGAGGCCTGGAATACGAGCTCGCGGCTCAACACACCACAATATTTATACACTTGCTCGGTTTCCCACGGCTACGGACGTGTTAGCGTTAGCAGCACTCTGCAAAACTCAGCTCACTGATGAGATCGCCACGATGGTGTGCCTGGGGTGCGCTTATGCGCCCCACAATCAGGCTTTTCAATTCAGTATACACACAGTAAGGGGTGCTCTTAAGGCCGATTCACACAAATCAGTGACGTATCAGTGCCGCGTCCGCTCAGTGCTTCAGTGTCAGTTAAAAAAAATATCGTTGCTTTGAATTCAACCGAAGCATTTACACACGTCCGGCGCAGTACAGTGTTTTGACTCTCGGTGACCGTTACGTCTCCGTTCCGTGAAGCTGAGTATCGTCGCCACCGATATTTTTTAGATTTTCACGGACGCCGGACGAGTGTTATGAGCTGTCAAGAAAATGGATGACGAACTACTTATTGAACTGATGCGAAACTATCCTGTTCTTTATGATCTGTCACAACCAAAATATATGGATTGCAATTTCAAGCAAGATATATGGAATAAAATAGAAGAAATGAAAGTAGATGGTAAGTACTCTTTTTAATTGGATGTAGTTAATCATATCATACCACACCACCACACCACAACACTTCGCACCACACCACCACACCACACCACACTACACCTCATACCACACCACAACACCTCACATCACACCACACCACCACACCACACCTCATACCGCACCACTGACATGAAGAAGCACACACAGTAAGGATGAATTTTGGCAGTCTAAAACAAATTAATGTACTGTCACTTAGTATAAAAAAAAAATAAACAAATAAGAGTTGTTAGAGTCTGTGAAATCTCCAGCATGGATTTAGATAGAAAAGTACAGTAAATAACCAACTACAAAGACAGTGTATTATTTCACCTCAAACAAACAGCTAATCGTTCCGTTGGTTTTATGGCCTTTCTCCAGTGGGTGTCTTGTTTCTTCAGTTGAGTCTCCATTTCACTTAACAATGTCCTGAAGCATTTTTTGGACATTCTAAAGTACTGGAAAAATCTTTTGATCATTGATCATCGGTTAATTCCTTGTACAGAGTCGCAAACTCTCCTGGAGTTTCTCTTTTCTGTCACGCTTCATGTACCCACTTTCTCTTCCTCACTTTTTTGTTCTGCCTCTTCCTCTTCATCAAGAATTATGACAATCATTGCCAGTTCCACGTCCCTCCACTTTGCCATCCTGGAAAACACTGATTTCACGCTGTACGGCATCACCACGGATGTGTGTGCATAGACGTCACGGAAACAACACGGATATAACTGACACTGAGCGGACTCGGCTCTGATTCGTCACTGATGTGTGTGAATTGGCCTTTATATGGCCAAAACAAAGCAACATCTAATGACAACACTTCATATACCAAACACTGAAATACCAAATGACAGGAACAATATAAACCGACACCTTTCTAACAAACCGCAAACCTCATAGTAAGTCGGACTTCCTCCAGAAGCGGAATGGGATGATAACTGAAGTCCCTGAGTAGACGATATGACTGTGAAGAATGGCAGTGCCAGGCAGTCAGTCTAGAGCAAGTCCAGGAGACAGTAGTGGTGGGTAGGAACCGATAATTGAAGTATTCATGGAACCGGTTCCTTTGGCGGACGGAATCATCGGAACCGGTTCCAGAAACGGTTCGGCGGGGAATCGGTAGAGCACGGCTGGTGAATACCCGAGTCTCTGAATACCCAGAGCGTTGGCGGTTACCAGGGTATAGCGGTTCCGGAACTGGTTCCACGGGGAATCGGTAAAGCGCGGCTGGCGAATACACAAGTCTAGGAACCACCAGTGCGCTGCTTGGTTGTTACCAGGGTGTAGCAGTTCTGGGACTCATCTATCTATCTATCTAGATAGTATCTATCTATCTATCTCTCTCTCTATCTATCCATCGAGATACACACACACACACACACACACACACACAGACACACTCTGTTATGATGTCATAGACATAGGGTATCTACCAATTAAAGTGAAAAAAAAAAAAAAGATTACGCTTAAGGCAACACTAAATAGGTGCCTGCTACTGGCTAACATGAACGAAATATTTTCATATTATTCACGCAATTTCTTTGAATATTAGACACAGGGACATTTAATCATATTTGTCTGTATTACACTACTTCGTCCATGGGTAGATACTATTTGCAAGACTTCCTAAATAATGTTAGTGATTACATACATATTTTAAACATTACACAAATATTGTAACTTGTGCGTATCTGCCATCAGTACTCGTTTGGAACCATTAAGGCAGAACCGGCTCTAAGACTCGGATCCGGTTCCAAGCGGTTTCCGGCGGAACCGTCGAACCGGTTCCCTCCCAATCCTGGGAGACATGCAGCAGGGGATTCAGCAAGTCAGTAGGAGATGTCACGATCGCCTACTTACCTGCGATCGTACGATCCCGGTTATCTCTCCAAGAAAGTGGACGTTACACTGATCCCGGAAAGTTTTAAAGGTCTGGATTTTTAAAGGCTTCGAGTGCCTACCCGACCTATCCGAAATCGTCAGAATTATCTCTTACTCCACCTTTACCTTGACTCAGCACGACTGGAATTACCTCTAATACCAGATTGTTGTTGGGGGGGTAGAAAACACGATTATTCTATGTTACAAGCACATATATTAATACTAATAATAATTCACAAACAACATGAGGTAGTACACGTTACTACATGACGTTCTCGTCACTTCCCACGTCACCAGAACCCGTTTACACCTCCACCAGTCACAGAAATATTTCCCCTCAACCGCAGGAATTTACCCGGACGCCATTTCCGCGTCCCCAGACAATAATTCCCGTATTTCACCTCCTCAAGCCTCACAAGAGATTACCATTATCACCAAAGATTACCCATAACACCACAATCTCGTCCCCAAAATCACCAATACACCACAACACCAACTTCCAAGGTTAACACCACAACCTCTACTCACAAAATGGCTGCCAGTTTGACCTATGACCCCTCCCAACAGCGTCACCGGCACAACTCAACAACCGAATTTCAGCGGACAAGTGCTCTTGGTACCACAAAAGACTCACTAACCTGATCCTGGATATCAAGGTTATACCGCTACACCACTAATACCTCCACAAACTCACTCCATCACCAATCCACACCAAGATCCTCCCCTGAGAAACGCCACCTTCCTTCCTACTTCACGACCCAAGGCGTTCTGCCTTTTCCCCTCCTTGGAATGTGTTGTTGCCCACTCAAGCTCCCCTCGTTTTCAACGTATTTCACCTCAATTGTACTTCCTTCCTTATACATACAAAGATATAGAGAACTTAAATTATGAAGAGAATAATACTACATGATATAAAATGGGTAAATAAGCCTTACACTACTTATAACAATAATAAGGATAATGCCCGAATGGCAGGTAACCGGAACACGGGGACACTAAGAAAACGTGATCCCATTCAAGGTAAACTTGGCCAATAACATGACAGAGAGTTGAGACAAACGTCGAGGAAAACAGACAACTACGCAAACTTTCCAGTGTTAAAACAAGTGCTTCAACAGGATGGAAGTGAAAGCAGCGATCGATGCAGCTTCTCTCCAGGCAGAATTATCCAGATATTTGGATACTCTGCAGAACTCTTTCAAAGATTATTTTGGATCGGGTGACGTTAAAAGTTGGAACATGGATTCGTAATCCTTTCCAAGCCGACTTAGAGAGTATCAGTGATGAAGACCTTCCCAAAGATGACTTCATTGACCTAAGGACAAAGAAAATGCTACGAAATGTTACTCGAAGAGTCTTGCACTGGTGTGCATTGCTACAAGCCTACCCTTATCTAATAAAGTGGGCTATGAGTCCTCTGATTCCCTTTATTACCACCTACCTTTGTGAATCTGGGTTTTCAGTACTTGTTTTTATCAAAACGAAAAGTCGAAATAGATTGGATGTCAAAGATAACATGTATGTCACCTTGTCAAAGACCACTCTACAGTTTCATATTCTTATTCAAGGCAAATAACAACAACCTTCTCATTGATCAGATTTGTTATGCACAAGAGGACGATATTTCATGATTATAATGAGTAGCCATAACTTTTTCAAAATGATTTTTTTCTTTTAGATTGCTTAATAATACTTTGTGTATCTCATATATGTATAAGACAATCAAATTTCAATAAATAAAGTACATTGCATGCAAAGTTGTGTTTATGTGAATGTTCGTGGGTAAAGAAGTCCATAGCTTTCATCAGATTCTTGAAGGGATCCGTGACTTAAAAAAAGAACTCTAAAAAAAAAACATGCTCTAACTCAGCACGAGACACCAAGTGGCACCAGCCACACGAAAGTGTAGCTGCGATCTGTCTGCCTTCGTGGCCGCCGTAAACTTTCTTCGTCGATAACGCAGAGGAGGGGGTGATGAGGTGATGACGCACGGGGACAACGAGCAAAGCGAGGAAAGCCCGGCAGGATGAAACTACCTGCCGAATTACCATCCTCTTGTGGTGAGATGACGGTAACAACCACGGAGGTAGTTAGGTCGTGGATATGGTGTTGCCCTTAGACCCCCATAGTTTCATGATCACTAACACTTCACCATCACAGCCCTCACTGATAACATAGATCACCAGAAATCCTTAGATCATAAGTGTTTCACTACAACACTAGAACTGGACCACCACATTAGATATGTGAACATTCCAGAAATCTAAAAAAAAAAAAAAAATCACCATGAAGTAATTTTAGTAATCTTTAGTTGCGTAAGTTTGTATCACGCTAAGATTTTTTTTTCTTTTTTCTGAACACTGGCTGGAGGAGATGATGTGGGATCTAATGTACTTAGCTGGTAGTCTGTTTGATAATCGTCTGTTTGATAATCATGTATTTAATTGTATTTAGTATTTTATCGTGGTTGAATATAGGGCAAATTTGTTTTTTGGCAATAGTTTTTTTTTTTTTTTGTGGATCTGGTAGATTCTTGTATGGGTGTGTGTATAAAGAGGTTACGACCATCACTATTAGGTTGAATGTCTTTCCTCTAGGTCATGAGCTTCGTTACCAGTTCTCCTTGTTTCACCAGTTTATTGAAATACCAACAGTGGTACGAACTTTACTGAACCCACTCTGCTTCACCCGGTTCGGGCTCGAAAGCCTAAGCAAACATCACCTTACTATGTTGGATTCACCAGTTAGTTCTAAAGCCGTGATGGAAGTGATCCGGCGTGTGGCTCACACTGTGGAAGGCAAGCAACAGTCAGGCTCTTTCCAGACTACCCTCTAACTTAAAAGGACTCCTGACTACTTCCACGACCAAGAAAAGTTTGGAGCCGTGGGCTGGCCCTAAGTACTTGCACGCTTACTCCAGTCACTCTGTCCTTAGACTGGCCTGACTCTAGGGGAACTTGTCTTTGCTGGCAACGAGTTTCCTCAACCTTTCCTGTGAGTAAAGCGATCCCCTAAGCGGAAGTGCCTCTGGCGTTTTGCCTCTGATAGGAGGACCTGAGGATGTATTTTATTTTTGATTTTCCTTGGAATGACTCCTGCTTCCATGACAGAGAACCGTCTCTGTGTGCCGAGCGAATAACAGAGGTGATAGTGTCTACCATGGAGACGTACATTCCTCACTCTTTTTCTAGACCTAAACCTTCCAAATCTTGGTTTAATACAGCCTGTTCTTGTGCTATACAAAAGGTACTTGAGCCTTTCATCATAAGAATTTCATACACTTTATATATCTGCCCGGGACCATGCTAAGTCTGTTTTCAACTAGCTCAAAACTCCTTCATTAATAGAGTGTCAAAATCTTTCAGGATGAAGCTCCCCTCGTGACTTCTGGCATCTAGCTAAAAATATTTCCAATAACTTTGCTTCTTCTTCTTTCCTTCCTTTATTTAAACCACATGGCACCACTTCTATCACATTTATCTATACAACTGAACTATTCGCTCGAACCTTTGCTAAAAAAAACTCTCCATTGGACGATTCAGGGGTTGTTCCTCTCTCTCCTCCACCCTCTGACTACTTCTTGCTACCTATTAAAATTCTTCGCAATGATGTTTTCCATCCCCTCGTTGGCCTAAACTCACAATGCTTACGGACCTGATGGGGTCCCACCCTATTGTTCTCCGAAACTGCGCCTCCGTGCTTACACCTTGCCTAGTCAAACTGCTTCACCTTTGTCTGTCAACATCTACCTTTCCTTCTTGCTGAAAGTTTGCCAACATTCAGCCTGGTCCTAAAGAGGGTGACCATTCTAATCCCTCAAACTACGGTCTTATTGCTTTAATTTCCTGCCTATCTAAAGTTTTTAATCTATCTTCAACAGGAAGATTCTTAAACATCTATCACTTCACAACCTTCTATCTGATCGCCAATATGGGTTCCGTCAAGGCCGCTCTACTGGTAATCTTCTGGCTTTCCTTACTGAGTCTTCGTCATCTTCTTTTAGAGATACTGGTGAAACTTTTGTTGTTGCCTTAGACATATCAAAAGCTTTTGATAGAGTCTGGCACAAACCTTTGATTTTCAAACTACACTCCTATGGCTTCTATCCTTCTCTCTACAACTTCTACTCAAGTTTTCTTTCTGGTCGTTCTATTGCTGCTGTGGGAGACGGACACTGTTCTTCTCGTAAATCTATTAATAGTAGTGTTCCTCAGGATTCTGTCCTGTCATCCACTCTCTTCCTATTACCAAACTTTTTACCCTATTCACTCCTGTGCTGATGATACCACCCTGCACTTTTCCACGTCTTTTCATAAACGTCCAACCCTTCAAGAAGTAAGCAGCTCATGCAGGAAAGCCACAGAACGCCTGACCTTTGATCTCTCTTAAATTTCTGACTGGGCTGAGCAAACTTGGTATTGTTCAATGCCTCAAAAAACTCAATTCCTCCATCTATCAACTCGACACAACCTGCCAGACAAATATCCTCTCTTCTTCAATGATACTCAACTGGCCCCCTCTTATACACTAAACGTCCTCGGTCTGTTCATTTCTTATAATCTAAACTGGTAACTTCACATCTCATCTCTAACTAAAACAGTTTTTATGAAGTTATGGGTTCTGAGACGTCTTCGCCACTTTTTTCTCACCCCCTCAGCTGCTAACTCTGTACAAAGACCTTATTCATCCATGTATGGAGGATGCTTCACATATATGTGGAGGTTCCTTTTATACCGTTCTTTTAGACAGGGTGGAATCAAAAGCTTTTCGTTTCATCATTTCCTCTCTTCTAACTGTCTTCAACCTTTTTTTCTTTCTTCTAACTGTCTTCAACCTTTTTCTCATTACCGCAGAGTTGCATCTCTTGCTATCTTCTACCGCTATTTTCATACTAACTGCTCTTCTGATCTTGCTAACTGCATGCCACCCCTCCTCCCGCGGCATCGCTGCACAAGACTTTCTTGTTTCTCTCACGCTTATTCTGTCCAACTCTCTAATGCAAGAATTAACCAGTATTCTCAATTATTCATCTCTTTCTCTTGTAAACTCTGGAACTCCCTGCCTACTTCTGTATTTCCACCTTCCTATGACTTGAACTCCTTCAAGAGGGAGGTTTCAAGACACTTATCCCTCAATTTTTGACCACTGCTTCGGACTCTATTTGGGGACCGGCATGTCAGTGGGATATTTTTTGTCTTTTTTTATTAGATTTTTTTGCCCTTTTTTTTTTATTAGATTTTTGTTGCCCTTGGCCGGTGTCCTTCATACATAAAAAAGAAAAAAAGAGAAGAGACAGACACACTCCTATACAGAGTGTTCAGCACCGAGATTGTGGATTCCAACACTGTGACCATCTCCTGCTTACATAATGCATTTCATCCATTCATAAAAGTTTGATTTTATCAATGACAAGTTTACATCTTAGTGATTCAACCCTCAAATTAACGAGGAAGAACCATAATCAAAATTTCCTGTTTCCAAAACCTTTTTTTTTTTTTTCACAGGTGTGGGCACTCCTGCTTTTAAGTTTCCTGTTTGTCACTGCGGTAACCGTTCTCGGTCTATGGATACATAATAGAGAAGAACTGTAAGTTTGATTTAATTTATTAAAGCACATCTTTGGAATACAATGTTTCCATAAAAGTATGCAGTGGATGACACTTCACAAATACAAACATGATTTAGATAAGACATTTATTTATTTATTATAATATAGAATATGCAAAAAAATAAATAAATAAATAAAAATAAAATAAATAAATAAATAACAAAGGTTATGATCAGTCCATTCTACTTAATTTTACATGTGAGCTGCCAAGCTGGACTTCTACGAATGTCTTGAAACGAAGTAAAACAAGAAGTGTTCAAACAGGAATTGGAAGAATAACGAATAGGCAACCAAATATAGATGAGAATATAAAGCAAGGAAAGCTGTTTGCATTAAGTAATAACTGGACGTTCTGTGTCAGGTGTTTTTGTCTTGTGACAAAAATATTGTATAGTTGTCGATTCTTTTCTGCATGCAAACATAATGTAGTTGGACATTCTATTGAATATAATAGTAACATAAAAAAAAAAAAGTAAAAAATCTAATAAAGGTATATGAGGTTGGACGCAGTATTCTTGCATCGTCTTATTTAGAGAACAATTATTATTGAAAAAAAATAATAATAAATAAATAAATATATATATATATATATATATATATATATATATATATATATATATATATATATATATATATATATATATATATATATATATATATATATATATATATATTCCTTTTCAGGATGTGTCGGAAACAAACCAGTGGTTTACAAGGGAAAGATAATCTTGCTACTTCTCAGAGACAGAGCATCATCCTATATTCCCAGAAATCACTAGCATGGGCTTGTGCTATCCTTCTCGCTCAATGTAAGAACAATTTTCACTTATTACAATAGACCAATCTGGTAATGTATGCCCATCTGTCTATATATCAGGCCCACATGGGATGACCTAGACAAAGCCTCATGCACTCATGTACACATCATTCACACTCATAGATTCGTGGACCCCTGATGGAACGGGATAGTTACGTGGACAATCCTACAACATCGCACACTTGGCCACGTACTTCCACACCAAAACCAGACAGCATTCACTGGTTTACCTCGGCCGCTTCATAATGAAATTCCCCTACTTCAATCCTTGGAACATAGAAGATGCTGGATACTTCCTAAAGAGTGTTCCACACACTAACAAACAGCAGTACATGCGCTTAACACACGCACACCTTACTCAAAATTCAAAATGTTCATTATGGTAATTCTTACACCAACCTCACAGTCATTATCTGAGGAAACAATCTTAAATGACACGAGGCCGGACTGCTCCTCAGGTATCGATCCTAAGTCACTTGACAGCCCATCAACTTTCTCTTCACTGACTTTTGCAACACCATCGTCCTTGAATCAAATTTTCAGTTTGTGAAACGTGACTTCTCCTCTACAAAATCTCATTTCTTTTCCATAATGAAACACAAGTGTCTCAGTCAGCCGACAGTAACATATTGTCTCTTCCAATGTACTTTATCCTTATTTTCAATCCATAACTGGGTTCTGCGTCTATTAGTGCAACAGCCTAACTTCCTCTTGTGCCAATACTCTTGAATCATTTGAATTTTCTGCTATCTCGCTTCGACTTCAGGTTCACTCTCATACTACATAAATTAATCTTTGCTGTTTACCTCTCATCTAACTCCGCTCTCTCTCTCTCTCTCTCTCTCTCTCTCTCTCTCTCTCTCTCTCTCTCTCTCTCTCTCTCTCTCTCTCTCTCTCTCTCTTTATATATATATATATATATATATATATATATATATATATATATATATATATATATATATATATATATATATATATATATATATATATATATATATATATATATATATATATATATATATATATATATATATATATATATATATATATATATATATATATATATATATATATATATATATATATATATATATATATATATATATATATATATATATATATATATATATATATATATATATATATATATATATATATATATATATATATATATATATATATTGGCTGGTGTAGGAGTCGCCATGATGATTTTAAAATTTTTCAGTGAAGGGTGTGTGTGTTATTAGGTACTTGTAGTTTTGTGTGAAAGAAGAGAGTTGTTTTTAGAGAACAAGCTGTGACTGCCCCCTTGTGTTGTGAGACACAAAGGGAAACGTTCAATGAGGTCACAGATGGGTTTAATGATAAGTTGACAGCACCCCCCCTAAACAGTGCTTTAGACCTCACTGGGAGTAATTATCGTTTCGGCTGGTGTCTATTGCCTCCTGACATATATATATATATATATATATATATATATATATATATATATATATATATATATATATATATATATATATATATATATATATATAGATAGATAGATAGATAGATAGATAGATAGATAGATAGATAGATAGATAAATAGATAGATATGTAGATAGATAAATAAATAGATAAATGAATAGATAAATAAATAAATAAATATATATATATATATATATATATATATATATATATATATATATATATACTCGTATATATATATATTTTTTTTTTTTTTTTTTTTCATGTAGGAAGGATACTGGCCAAGGGCAACAAAAATCTAATAAAAAAAATGCCCACTGAAATGCCAGTCCCATACAAAGATCAAAGCAGTGGTCAAAAATTGGTGGATAAGTGTCTTGAAACCTCCCTCTTGAAGGAATTCAAGTCATAGGAAGGTGGAAATACAGAAGCAGGCAGGGAGTTCCAGAGTTTACCAGAGAAAGGGATGAATGATTGAGAATACTGGTTAACTCTTGCGTTAGAGAGGTGGACAGAATAGGGGTGAGAGAAACAAGAAAGTCTTGTCCCGCGAGGCCGCGGAAGGAGGGCAGGCATGCAGTTAGCAAGATCAGAAGAGCAGTTGGCATGAAAATAGCGGTAGAAGACAGCTAGATATGCAACATTGCAGCAAAGAGAGAGGGGCTGAAGACAGTCAGTTAGAGGAGAGGAGTTGATGAGACGAAAAGCTTTTGATTCCACCCTGTCTAGAAGAGCAGTATGAGTGGAACCCCCTCAGACATGTGAAGCATACTCCATACATGGACGGATAAGGCCCTTGTACAGAGTTAGCAGCTGGGGGGGTGAGAAAAACTGGCGGAGACGTCTCAGAACACCTAACTTCATAGAAGCTGTTTTAGCTAGAGATGAGATGTGAAGTTTCCAGTTCAGATTATAAGTAAAGGACAGACCGATGATGTTCAGTGTAGAAGAGGGGGACAGTTGAGTGTCATTGAAGAAGAGGGGATAGTTGTCTGGAAGGTTGTGTCGAGTTGATAGATGGAGGAATTGAGTTTTTAAGGCATTGAACAATACCAAGTTTTCTCTACCCCAATCAGAAATTTTAGAAAGATCAGAAGTCAGGCGTTCTGTGGCTTCCCTGCATGATATGTTTACCTCCTGAAGGGTTAGACGTCTATGAAAAGACGTGGAAAAGTGCAGGGTGGTATCATCAGCATAGGAGTGGATAGGACAAGAAGTTTGGTTTAGAAGATCATTAATGAATAATAAGAAGAGAGTGGGTGACAGGACAGAACCCTGAGGAACACCACTGTTAATAGATTTAGGAGAAGAACAGTGACCGTCTACCACAGCAGCAATAGAACGCTCAGAAAGGAAACTTGAGATGAAGTTACAGAGAGAAGGATAGAAACCGTAGGAGGGTAGTTTGGAAATCAAAGCTTTGTGCCAGACTCTATCAAAGGCTTTTGATATGTCCAAGGCAACAGCAAAAGTTTCACCAGTCTCTAAAAGAGGATGACCAAGACACAGTAAGGAAAGCCAGAAGATCACCAGTAGAGCGGCCTTGACGGAACCCATACTGGCGATCAGATAGAAGGTTGTGAAGTGATAGATGTTTAAGAATCTTCCTGTTGAGGATAGATTCAAAAACTTTAGATAGGCAGGAAATTAAAGCAATAGGACGGTAGTTTGAGGGATTAGAGCGGTCACCCTTTTTAGGAACAGGTTGAATGTAGGCAAACTTCCAGCAAGAATGAAAGGTAGATGTTGACAGACAGAGCTGAAAGAGTTTGACTAGGCAAGGTGCAAGCACGGAGGCACAGTTTCGGAGAACAATAGGAGGGACCCCATCAGGTCCATAAGCCGAGGGTTTAGGCCAGCGAGGGCATGGAAAACATCATTGCGAAGAATTTTAATACGTGGCATGAAGTAGTCAGAGGGTGGAGGAGAGGGAGGAACAAGCCCAGAATCATCCAAGGTAGAGTTTTTAGCAAAGGTTTGAGCAAAGAGTTCAGCTTTAAAAATAGATGTAATAGCAGTGGTGCCATCTGGTTGAAGAAGAGGAGGGAAAGAAGAAGAAGCAAAGTTATTGAAGATATTTTTAGCTAGATGCCAGAAATCACGAGGGGAGTTAGATCTTGAAAGGTTTTGACATTTTCTGTTAATGAAGGAGTTTTTGGCTAGTTGGAGAACAGACTTGGCATGGTTCCGGGCAGAAATATAAAGTGCATGAGATTCTGGTGATGGAAGGCTTAAGTACCTTTTGTGTGCCACCTCTCTATCATGTATAGCACGAGAACAAGCTGTGTTAAAACAAGGTTTAGAAGGTTTAGGACTAGAAAAGGAGTGAGGAATATGCGCCTCCATGCCTGACACTATCACCTCTGTTATGCGCTCAGCACACAAAGACGGGTCTCTGACACGGAAGCAGTAGTTATTCCAAGGAAAATCAGCAAAATACCTCCTCAGGTCCCCCCAACTAGCAGAGGCAAAACGCCAGAGGCACCTTCGCTTAGGGGGATCCTGAGGAGGGATTGGAGCGATAGGACAAGATAAAGATATGAGATTGTTATCGGAGGAGCCCAACGGAGAAGAAAGGGTGACAGCATAAGCAGAAGGATTAGAGGTCAGGAAAAGGTCAAGAATATTGGGCGTATCTCCAAGACTGTCAGGAATACAAGTAGGGTGCTGCACCAATTGCTCTAGGTCATGGAGGATAGCAAAGTTGTAGGCTAGCTCACCAGGATGGTCAGTGAAGGGAGAGGAAAGCCAAAGCTGGTGGTGAACATTGAAATCTCCAAGAATGGAGATCTCTGCAAAAAGGAAGAGGGTTAGAATGTGCTCCACTTTGGAAGTTAAGTAGTCAAAGAATTTCTTATAGTCAGAGGAGTTAGGTGAGAGGTACACAGCACAGATAAATTTAATATGAGAGTGACTCTGTAGTCGTAGCCAGATGGTGGAAAACTCGGAAGATTCAAAAGCGTGGGCACGAGAGCAGGTTAAGTCATTGTGCACATAAACGCAGCATCCAGCTTTGGATCGAAAATGAGGATAGAGAAAGTAGGAGGGAATAGAAAAGGGGCTACTGTTGCCTCAGACACCTGGGTGTCAGTGAGGAAAAGAAGATGAGGTTTAGAAGAGGAGAGGTGGTGTTCTACAGATTGAAAATTAGATCTTAGACCGCGAATGTTGCAGTTCACATGAATTAGTTAGAACAGTAAGGAGGTTAACGAGAAGAGTTAAGTGCAATTATGAATTAATGGTAGCCAGGCAGGCGAAGACGGACCCCAAGGGATTTTATCAGGTATACAGGACGAAGAATAAGGATACTATAGGCACATTAAAGGCAGCAGATGGGAAGCTGGTTAGTTCTGGGTAGAAGATTAGTAGAATTCTGAATTAGTGTTTTTTAAGTGTCTTCACCCAGGAAAACATGCAGTATATGCCGAATAGTGAACAAATGTTTAGAGCAGAAGAAAATGAAAAGCTGGCAGATATTTCCATAACTAAGGAGATAGTGGAACAAGAAAAAGGTGAAAAAAAGTTCAAGACACCAGGACCACATGAAATATATCCCAGAGTACTTAAGGAATGCAAAGAGGTTATTTCTGTCTTTAGTCATTTGAGTCAGGTGAGGTACCAGTAATGTGTAGGGAGGCTAATGTAGTACCCATCTTTAAGAAAAGTGATAAAACCTTAGTGTCTAATTATAGACCTGTCAGCTTTACTTCAGTTGTGGGTAAATTACCAAAGTCAATAATAGCAAGGAACATTAGGAAATATTTAGACAAACATAACTTGATATATCAGTCACAGCATGGCTTCTCGAAGGGGAAGTCTTGCCTGACAAATTTGTTAAGTTTTTACAGTAAAGTGTACGAGGCAGTGGATAATGGTGATAGTTATGACATCTTATGTCTGGACTTTAGTAAAACATTTGACAAGGTACCCCATCAAAGGCTACTGAGAAAGGTTAGGGCACACGGGATAGATGGGAGGGTGATAGGCTGGATAAGCTCATGGCTTAGCGACAGGCGACAAAGAGCTGTAATAAACAGCTCTAAATCCGAGTGGGGTCATGTAATTAGTAGGGTGCCACAGGGATCAGTATTAGGTCCATTGTTGTTTTTAATATACATCATTGACTTGGATAGTGGAATTAGTAATGATGTTAGTAAATTTACGGATGACACAAAGATAGGAAGATTAATTAGGTCGGAATCGAATGCTATCGCCTTGCAAGCAGATTTAGATATATTTAGGGCATATGGTGAATGCAGTTTAACATCAACAAATGCAAAGTACTTAGCGTAGGTAGAGGAAACCCACACATGAGGTACACAATAAACAACGAAACTCTGGTAGGTACAGGGTACGAAAAAGATTTAGGAGTTATAGTTAGCTCTGAACTCCATGTAGGAAAACAATGCATAGAGACCAGAAACAGGGCAAATAGGGTATTAGAATTAATTTTTAGGAGTGTTAAAAGTAGAAGGCCCGAAGAAATATTAAAGTTATGCTTGGCGCTAGTCAGACCTCATCTAAACTACGCTGTGCAGTTCTGGTCCCCACATTACAGGAAATATATAAGTCTATTAGAGTCAGTACAGAGGAGAATGACTAAAAGGATACAGTGGATGAGGAGTATTCCTTACGAGGCGAGACTGAAACCGTTAAATTTAGATTCTTTACAGAGATGTAGGTTAAGAGGGGACCTGACAGAAATCTTTAAGTGGTTATAACAAGGGGGAATGTAAGCAAAATTCTTAGGATCAGCAATCAGGATAAAACAAGAACTAATGGGTTCAAGCTTGAAAAAAATAGGTTTAGGAAAGAGATAAGAAGAAATATGTTCTCAAATAGAGTGAAAGATGAGTGGAATGGACTCAGTAATCATGTTGTTAGTGCTAGGACATTAGGAAGCTTTAAGAGAAGATTAGACGGGTTTATGGATGGGGATAATAGGTGGAAATAGGTAGGTATATTTCATACAGCCACGCTGTAAGCTTGGTCGCTTCTTGCAGCTTCCTTTATTTCTTATGTTCTTTATATATATATATATATATATATATATATATATATATATATATATATATATATATATATATATATATATATATATATATATATATATATATATATATATATATATATATATATATAGCTAGCAGGAGGAAAATACTATAGGCACTTCTGCATAGAGTAATCCTTGTGAGGGATTGGAGCGATAGGATAAAGTAAAGATATGAGACTGTGATCAGAGGGACCCAACGGAAAAGAGGGTAGGAAAAAGTCACGATTATTAGGCGTAGGTCAAAGACAGTCAGGAATACGAGTAGGGTGTTGCACCAATTGCTCTAGGTTATGGATGATAGCAAAGTTGAAGACTAGTCCACCAGGATGGTCTGCAAAGGGATAGGAAAGCCAAAGCTAGTGGTGAACATTGAAGTCTCCAAGAATGGAGATCATCGCAAAAGGAAAGAGAGTCAGAATATGCTCCAGTTTGGAAGTTAAGTAGTCAAAGAATTTCTTATAGTCAAAGGAGTCAGGTGAGAGGTATACAACACAGATCAATTTAGTTTAAGAGTGACTCTGTAATCGTAGCCAGATGGTGGAAAACTCAGAAAATTTAAGGGCGTGGCCACAAGACCAGGTTAACTCATTGCGCACATAAACGCAGCATCCAGGTTTGGATTGAAAATGAGGATAGAGAAAGTAGGAGGGAACAGAAAAGGGGCTTACTGTCAGTTGCCTCAGACACCTGTTTTTCAGTGAGGAAAAGAAGATGAGGATTATTATATATATATATATATATATATATATATATATATATATATATATATATATATATATATATATATATATATATATATATATATATATATATATATATATATATGAGCTCTTTCATCAATATAAAATGTCAAAACCTTTCTCTAGATATAGCTTTTCCTCGTAAAAAAAAAAGTATCCATTTTTTTTCTCATCTTTTTTCTCTATGTGAACGTAGTGGCACCATCACTATCTCTTTCACCTTTTAAGCTGAACAACGAAAACATTTGTTTCTTCCTCCGCCTCGTCCACCTTCTGACGATTTCATCCCTCCTATTAAGCTTCTTCATGATGTTTTCTATGCCCTCGTTGGCCATAACACTAGGAAGACTTATGAGAACCCTCCTTTTGTTCTCTGAACGTGTACCTCCATGGTTTCACTTTGCTTGGTCAGACTCTACTATGTCCTTTAATATGAATCTTTCCTTCTTACTAGAAATTAACCTACATTCAGCCTGTTCCTAAAAAAAAAAAAAAAAAAAAAGAGGGACCACTATAGTCCTTTAAAATATCGCTTTATTGCTTTAATTTTCTGCCTTCCACATGTCTTTAAAATTGTCCGCAACAAGAAGATTCCTACGGATCTATCACTTCACAACCTATAATATCGTCAGTATGGCTTCCGTCGTGTCCGCTCTGCTGATCATCTGGCTTTCCTTACTGAGTCTTGGTCATCTTCTTTTAGGGATTTTTTTGTGAAACATTAGGTGTTTCTTTAGACATATATAAAGCATTTAATAGAGTCTGACAGAAAGCTTTCGTTTCCAAACTAACCTCATGCGGTTTCTATCCTTCTCTTTATAACTTTATATTGTTTCCTTTCTGACCACCCTATTGCTGCTGTGGCAGACAGTGGTGTTTCTTGGAGTTCACATACAAAGGGGGTTCCACCCATACTGTTCTGTTGAACAGGGTGGAATCAAAAAATATTTCTTCTTATCAACTCTTTTCCATCAAACAGCCTTCACCATTTCTCTACTGACAATTTCACACTAACTTTTCTATGCTAACTGCATGTCTTCCCTCCTCTCTCCTCTATCCTCGTTACACATGACTTTCTAGATTTTTTCACACTTATTCTGTTCATCTCTGTAATGGAAGAATTCTTAATCTTTCATCCCGTTTCCTGGCAAAATCTGGAACTCCTTATTTGTTTCTGTATTTCCTTCTTCCTATGACTTGGATTCTTTTAAGAAGCTTTTCTCCGTGCAGAAATGACCGCATCTTTACTAATTTAATGACATCCATCCTCTCCACATGTCAAAACCATCTTAACCTGACCTACTTCTTCAGTCAACTGTCAAAACAGTCCTCTAAAAGTCCTCTAAAGACAACTCTCTTCTTTCACATAAAACTAGATGCAACGAATTACACACACACACCCTTCACTCAAAATTCAAAATCATCATGGCGACTCCTACACCACCCCTAAAGTCACCATCCGAGGAGTGGATCACAAATTTCCCCAGGTCGGACTGCTCTGGTATCGACCCTTACTGTCTTTCCCCCATCTCAACTTTTTCTACATTAACTTCTATAACATTCGAGGTATAAGGTCTAATTTTCAATCTATAGAACACCACTTACAATGTACTAAACCTCATCTTCTTTCCCTCACTAAAACACAGGTGTTTGAGGAAACTGACAGTAACCCCTTTTCTGTTCCCTCCTACTTTCTCTATCCTCATTTTCTATTTAAAGCTGGATGTTGCGTTTATATGAGCAGCGACTTAACTGCTCTCAAGCCCACGCTCTTGAATCTCCCGAATTTTCCATCATCTAGCTAAGACTACAGAGTCACTTTCAAACTAAATTTATCTGCTCTGCATATCTCTCGCCTAACTCCTCTGACTATTACAAATTCTTTGACTATTTAACTTTAACTTCCAAAGTGGAGCACATTCTGACTCTCTTTCCTTTAGCAAAGATCTCCATTCTTGGAGACTTCAAGGATGGTCAATGAATAGAGAGGAAAGCTTTAGCTTTCCTCTCTATTCATTGACCATCCTTGTGAACTAGCCTTTAACACTGCTCTCCTCCACGACCTTCAGCAACTACTTGAACACCCTACTCGTGTTTCTGACCGTCTTGGAAATACGCCCAGCATTCTTGACATTATCATAACCTCTAATCCTTCTGCTTATGCTGTCACCCTCTCTTCTCCGTTGGGTTCCTCTGATCACAATCTTATTCCTATATCTTGTCCCTTCGCTCCAATCTCTCCTCAGGATTCCCCAAAAGTGTAGGTGCCTCTGACGTTTTCCCTCTGCTATTTGGAGGGACTTCAAGAGGTATTATGCTGATTTTCCTAGGAATGCATGAAGGCATACATTTCTCACTCTTTCTCTCGACATAACCTTCCAATTTTTTTTTTCTTCTTTTTTAATACAGCTTGTCCACGTGCTATACATGATAGAGAGATAGCTCATGAAGGGTACCTGATCCTTCCATCACCTGAATCTCATGCGTTTTATATTTCTGCCCGCTGCCTTGGATGATTCAAGGCTTGTTCTTCCCTCTCCTCGAACTTCTGACTACTCCATGCTACCCATTAAAATCCTTTGCATTGATGTTTTCCATGCGCTCGCTGGCCTAAATCCTCGGAAGGCTGATGGACCTGATGGGGTCCCACCTATTGTTCTCTGAAACTGTGCCTCTGTACTTGCATCTTGTCTTGTCAAACTATTTCAACCCTGTCTATCAACATATACCTTTCCTTTTTACTGGAAATTTTTCTACATGAAGCCTGTTCTTAAAAAGGGTTACCGTTCTAATCCCTTAAACTACCATCCTATTAATTTCATTACCTGCCTATCCAAATTTTATGAATCTATCCTCAACACGAAGGTTCTTCACTTCCAAAGTGGAGTAAATCAGGTAAACTTTCCTTTAACTTTACTATCCTCCGCAACCTAGAGTAATTGCTGCAACACCCTAATCGTATTTCTGACTGTCTTTGAGATACACCCAACATTCTTGACCTTTTCCTATCCTCTAATCCTTCTGCTTATTATGCTTATAATGTTACCCTCTCTTCTCTGTTTCCGATCACAATCACATATCTGTATCTTGTATCAAAACATAGCGATGCAGCGATACATATCTGTATCACTCCGTCCTATGGCTCCAATCCCTCCTAAGGATCCAACTAAGCCAAGGTGTGTCTCTGGCGTTTTGCCTCTGCTAGTTGCGGGGACCTGTGGAGGTATTTTGCTAATTTCCCTTTGAATGAGTACTGCTTCCGTCTCTGTGTCGAGCCCATAACAGTCAGCAGCTTAACTGACTGCCTTCAGCCTCTTTTTCATCGCCGGAATGTTGTATGTCTTGCTATCTTCTATCACTATTTTCATGCTAACTGCTCTCCTGATCTTGCTAACTGCATGCTTCCCCTCCTCCCTCGGCCTCGCACAAGATTTTTTTCTTTCTCTCACCCATATTCTGCCCACCTCTCAAATGCTAGAGTTAATCAGTATTCTCAGTCATTCATCCCTTTCTCTGGTGAACTCTAGAACTCCCTGCATGCTTCTGTTTTTCATCCTTCCTATGACTTGAATTCCTTCAAGAGGGAGGTTTCAAGTCACTTATTCTTTAACTTTTGACTACCGCTTCGGGGACCATTATCTCAGTGGGCTTTTTTTTTTTTTAGTTTTATTTATTATTTGATTTTCTTTGCCCTTAGACTGTGTCCCTCCTATATATATATATATATATATATATATATATATATATATATATATATATATATATATATATATATATATATATATATATATATATATATATATATATATATATATATATATATATATATATATATATATATATATATATATATATATATATATTGGAGATAAGCCCAACATTCTTGACCTTTTCCTGACCTCTAATCCTTCTGCTTATGCTGTCACCCTTTCTTCTCCATTGGACTCCTCCGATCACAATCTCATATCTTTATCTTGTCCTATCGCTCCAATCCCTCCTCAGGATCCCCCTAAGCGAAGGTGCCTCTGGCGTTTTGCCTCTGCTAGTTGGGGGGACCTGAGGAGGTATTTTGCTGATTTTCCTTGGAATGACTACTGCTTCCGTGTCGGAGACCCGTCTTTGTGTGCTGAGCGCATAACAGAGGTGATAGTGTCTGGCATGGAGGCGTACATTCCTCACTATTTATCTCGTCCTAAACCTTCTGAACCTTGGTGTAACACAGCTTGTTCTCGTGCTATACATGATAGAGAGGTGGCACACAAAAGGTACTTAAGCCTTCCATCACCAGAATCTCATGCACTTAATATTTCTGCCCGGAACCATGCCAAGTCTGTTCTCCAACTAGCCAAAAACTCCTTCATTAACAGAAAATGTCAAAACCTTTCAAGATCTAACTCCCCTCGTGATTTCTGGCATCTAGCCAAAAATATCTCCAATAACTTTGCTTCTTCTTTCCCTCCTCTATTTCAATCAGATGGCACCACTGCTATCATATCTATTTCTAAAGCTGAACTCTTCGCTCAAACCTTTGCTAAAAACTCTACCTTGGACGATTCTGGGCTTGCTCCTCTCTCTCCTCCACCCTCTGACTACTTCATGCCACGTATTAAAATTCTTCGCAATGATGTTTTCCATGCCGTCGCTGGCCTAAACCCTCGGAACGCTTATGGACCTGATGGGGTCCCTCCTATTGTTTTCCGAAACTGTGCCTCCGTGCTTGCACCTTGCCTAGTCAAACTCAGCTCTGTCTGTCAACATCTACCTTTCCTTCATGCTGGAAGTTTGCCTACATTCAACCTGTTCCTAAAAAGGATGACCGTTCTAATCCCTCAATCTACCGTCCTATTGCTTTAATTTCCTGCCTACCTAAAGTTTTTGAATCTTTCCTCAAGAGGAAGATTATTAAACATCTATCACTTTACAACCTTCTATCTGATCGCCAGTATGGGTTCCGTCAAGGCCGCTCTACTGGTGATCTTCTGACTTTCCTTACTGAGTCTTGGTCATCCTCTTTTAGAGATTTTGGTGACTCTTTTGCTGTTGCCTTGGACATATCAAAAGCTTTTGATAGAGTCTGGCACAAAGCTTTGATTTCCAAACTACCCTCTTACGGTTTCTATCCTTCTCTCTGTAACTTCATCCCAAGTTTCCTTTCTGACCGTTCTATTCCTGCTGTGGTAGACGGTCACAGTTCTTCTAAATCTATTAACAGTGGTGTTCCTCAGGGTTCTGTCCTGTCACCCCCTCTCTTCTTATTATTCATTAATGAGCTTCTAAACCAAACTTCTTGTCCTATCCACTCCTACGCTGATGATACCACCCTTCACTTTTCCACGTCTTTTCATGGACGTCCAACCCTTCAGGAGGTAAACATATCATGCAGGGAAACCACAGAACGCTTGACTTCTGATCTTTCTAAAATTTTTTATTGGAGTAGAGCAAACTTGGTATTGTTCAATGCCTCAAAAACTCAATTCCTCCATCTATCAACTCGACACAACCTTCCAGACAACTATCCCCTCTTCTTCAATGACACTCAACTGTCCCCTTCTTCTACACTGAACATCCTCGGTCTGTCCTTTACTTATAATCTGAACTGGAAACTTCACATCTCATCTCTAGCTAAAACAGCTTCTATGAAGTTAGGCGTTCTGAGACGTCTCCGTTATTTTTTTTCACCCCCCCAGCTGCTAACTCTGTACAAGGGCCTTATCCGTCCATGTATGGAGTATGCTTCACATGTCTGGGGGGGTTCCACTCATACTGCTCTTCTAGACAGGGTGGAATCAAAAGCTTTTCATCTCATCAACTCCTCTCCTCTAACTGACTGTCTTCAACCTCTCTCTCACTGCCGCAATGTTGTATTTTACCGCTATTTTACCTTATTTTACAGCTGTCTTTTACCGCTATTTTCATGCTAACTGCTCTTTTGATCTTGCTAACTGCATACCTCCCCTCCTTCCGCGGCCTCACTGCACAAGACTTTCTTCTTTCACTCACCCCTATTCTGTCCACCTCTCTAACGCAAGAGTTAACCAGTATTCTCAATCATTCATCCCTTTCTCTGGTAAACTCTGGAACTCCCTGCCTGCTTCTGTATTTCCACCTTCCTATGGCTTGAATTCCTTCAAGAGTGAGGTTTGAAGACACTTATTCATCAGTTTTTTACCACTGCTTTGACCCTTTTATGGGACTGGTATTTCAGTGGGCATATTTTTTTATTAGATTTTTGTTGCCCTTGGCTAGTGTCCTTCCTACATAATATCCTTCCTAAAAAAAAAAAATATATATATATATATATATATATATATATATATATATATATATATATATATATATATATATATATATATATATATATATATATATATATATATATATACTAAAATCATAGCCCATCAGCGTAATACACGTTATGTGTACGTATATGTACATTTCTTTGTATGCTATGAAATATTACATAAATACTGACGACCGCCAAAAATAAGCAAACATTTAATAAAGTTTGGAAGTGATGAAGTTAAAAGAGTAAAGAGTGTGTGGAAGAAAATTCTAAAGTCATGATTCTCTTATATTTCACAATGCTTGTTATTCTTTTTATTTGTTTTCTTTGTGGAAATTGTTTACATCATTACTAATATTCTTTACTAATGCTCATTGATATTGGTGGAAGGAGGATATTTTAAAACGTGAAATAATGAAACACCTCGCTCATTGTGTTCCTCCTTACAGCAACACCTCGGTTTCCTGAGGGAATAGCGGCGCGCCTGCTGGGCGCCTTGTGGCTTCTTTTCTCTCTGGTGATGGTCACTATTTACAGTTCAGGTCTTAAGGCCATCCTCATCCTACCACGCATCTCTCTGCCTTTCTCATCTCTTGAAGAACTTCTTAATACTGACATCACATTCATAGCAGTAAAGGGAACATTTATGGATTCCCTTATTAAGGTGAGGTGATCTGAAATAGCTAGAGTGTTGTGTGTGTGTGTGTGTGTGTGTGTGTGTGTGTGTGTGTGTGTGTGTGTGTGTGTGTGTGTGTGTGTGTGTGTGTATGTGTGTGTATGTGGGAGAGCGAGAGCGAGAGCGAGAGAGAGAGAGAGAGAGAGAGAGAGAGAGAGAGAGAGAGAGAGAGAGAGAGAGAGAGAGAGAGAGAGAGAATTGATTAAAAAAAAAATGAAATTCTGAATAATAACAGAATACAGGTACATTTCAACTATTACTTAAATGAATACTGAATAACACGAGGAAATAAAAAAAAAAAAATATATATATATATATATATATATATATATATATATATATATATATATATATATATATATATATATATATATATATATATATATATATATATGTATTTTTTTTTTGTTTCCTCGTGTTATTCAGTATTCATTTAAGTAACAGTTGAAATGTGTGTGTGTGTGTGTGTGTGTGTGTGTGTGTCTGTGTGTGTGTGTGTGTGTGTGTGTGTGTGTGTGTGTGTGTGTGTGTGTGTGTGTGTGTGTGTGTGTGTGTGTGTGTGTGTTTCTAGTACCAATATCTTATTTTAATATTTCTGAAAATGCCACAGCATGCACCAGGTACCTCAGCACTGGCAAGACTAAGATCACAAACCAATGTCACTGAAGACGTTCAACTGGCCATTAATTTGATAAAGGAAGGAGAAGTTGCCTGTGGTGCATTTACCTCAATTATACACATGATTATAGCGGATTCATTTACGAAGGTTTGTTTTTTATTATATTTTTTGCTTTTTTTTATCATTCCTTTCATGAAATTTTTTTATTTTTTTTACATAACCTTGTATTGCAGTTAATTAAACAAGAGTTGCTATAAGTTTAACAGTTTAAGGTACTTACCTCTTAATAAGTGGATGCCTTTCCCCTTTCAGGAAGGGTACTGCAAGCTGTACACTTGTGACTCCCTGTTTTCTTCTCCACTCAGCCTGGCATTTCCCAAAGGCTCACCGCTCACATCCGAAGTCAGTTTCATGTAAGTAAGCAACTATGAGAGCAAATTTTCGATCACTCTACAGTTCTTATTTCGAAGGAGGAAGGCTGTCTTGGGATTTGTTCCAAAATACTGAATAAAGTTACAATGTCATGGAAGCAGTAAGGATGGAGGAGACTGAGTCAAATTGGCAAAAAATATGTAACGTTTAGCGATACTGGACAAACTAAAATGTTTACCAGCCTGCCTGTCTCAATATCTTACTATATATATATATATATATATATATATATATATATATATATATATATATATATATATATATATATATATATATATATATATATATATATATATATATATATATATATATATATATATATATATATATATATATATATATATATATATATATATATATATATATATATATATATATATATATATATATATATATATATATATATATATATATATATATATATATATATATATATATATATATATATATATATATATATATATATATATATATATATATATATATATATATATATATATATATATATATATTTCCTTTTTTTTTTTCATGCATTCATTCATGAAATTTATTGCGTCCGCCAAAGCATCCAAAACGTTGACACACTGCGTCTCACATAAACTGCTAAAGGGAAGCCCTCCTCCGTGGTAGGGTGGAAGCAGGGCGTATCCTGTCCTTCAGAACCTGAGACTGGTTAGGCTGGTTACTGGAAAGAGTGCGGCGCGGTTTAATTTTGATGACTAGGAAGGTGTGGGTGAGGTGGTGATTTATCGCTAATTTCACCGATACCGTCACCTCCCCCCATACCACCTCTCTCTCTCTCTCTCTCTCTCTCTCTCTCTCTCTCTCTCTCTCTCTCTCTCTCTCTCATTATTTAAATACAAACTTTAGGTTGAGGCACTAAGAACATACCATTAATTACTTGAATTAATGATGATGATCATATATGATGAATTAATGAAATTAATTCATCATCCATATAGTTTTTCGCTGCATCTAAAACTTCCTTCACTCTTATTCAGACATCTTTCTTTACAAATATTAGTATTCTGTCTTCCTTGCCTGACGACCCCTCTCCCACTCTCAGTCAGCTCTCACCCCCTCCACAATCTGACCTGAACACACACACACACACACACACACACACACACACACACACACACACACACACACACACACACACACATTCTTCGTACCACTTTCCCGACTTATTGTGCGTGTACAGTGTTACATGTATAAGAAAGATGTATAGTTTTTGCCTTATGCACACACTGTGATATCACACACACACACACATTTTAGTGTAAACTGAGGGAGTAAGAAATAACTGTCAAATGCTGGCTGGACTGGGAGGCTCCTTCACTGAGAGGCGCTGAACGATCAGTTATCAAGTGAGATCCTTCCTAAACTCCCAACGTATAAAGTATAACGCTGAATTCAATTCCGAAATCTTTCAATTTTGTGGTGGTTGTCAGCCAGTGGGAAGGTGGGGGCAATAAGAGGTTAACAGGTCTTGTGATCTACTATTGGTAGATGACGAGTATTTAAGATTTTCACTATCCGTATTACAGTGCTATACTATGAAACACACACACACACACACACACACACACACACACTATGCTGTAGAAAAAAAAAAAAAGGGCGCCAGTAAGTATTTGTACTGACACTTCGAGTCATAATACTCTAATGGAACTGTAATCGTAATCGAGTACACCACCACAATCCACCGTTACTATCCATGTAGATACTCGTATATACTTTTTTTTTTTTTTTAAGTGCTGGCGTTCAGTTCACACACACACACACACACACACACACACACACACACACACACACACACACACACACACACACACACACACACACACACACACACACATGTGCGCTATGATGTGTTGGGTTTTACTGAACCCAAGTTTGATGCAGACATTGTCCCATTGTACATTCTATCAGGCTACGAAATGTTAACTAACAATATAAATAAGAGTGGAGCTGGCGGGACTGTCTACATCTCCGACAAGTACAACGCCACTGTGGTAAACGAGTGTTCCTTGATGGAGTTATACATTGAATGTTTAGGTATTGAACTTAAAGACAATGGTGTACTAATTTTAAGTCTGTGTATGTACAGACATCCGCAGGGTAATAAGAATAGATTCTTTCAGGCACTCCATAAAATTTTATTCACTGCAATGAACTAAAAATATCACAAAATGTTTATTTTATTTTTTTCGGTGATTTTAATATAATTTATTACACAATAACAATAAAGCTGCTGTCCGAGAATTTCTTACTGTAATGTATTCGTATCCACTGTTTCCCTTTAACGACCCGTCCCACCCGAGTAACATCCTCCTCAAATTCACTCATAGATCACATCTGGTTGTTACAAATAGAGTGCAACACAGGTAACTTCATAATTAACACTAATGTTACTGACCACTTTCCCATTATCTCTCAGTTTAGTCATGGCAATAGCCATCAAGATAATGTTGTTTATCTTACGAACATAGTAATAACTCAAGATACTATAGTTTTGTAACACTGTCGCTCGTATAAACTGGTCAGATGCTATTAAATCGGTATATCGTATTAAATCATACACTTTTCTTTTTATAAAGAAATTAAAACAATTTATGATAAATGTTTTACAGTAGAAAAAGTTAGTTAATTATAAAATAGAACGTAGTCCACACATAAGTCCTGGCATAGCTAAGAGTATTAGAGAGAAAAATAAACTTATAGGATTAGCCTAAAAATGGCTGTTAATATTTAAAGAACCTTACAGGGTTTACATAAATAAACTGACAACTGTTTCTAAAAGCAGCAAAGAAAAAATACTATCAAGACCAATTAATCAATAATCAAGGAAAAGCACGGTCACATCGGAGATCTATTAATTCAGACTTGGCTAGATGTGTCAGTGCTAATAGATAAACCATTGAATTGAAACCCTCCTGTCCCTATGTAGTAGGTAAATTTAATGAACAGTGTAAGTGAAGGTTAAATAACGATCACATGAACTATTTAAATATTTCTCCAGATTTTTCGATGTATCTAAATCCTGTTATCCCAGATGGAGTTAAAAAAAAAATATTAATTTCCTCTCAAATCATCATCTGCTGGCTATTATGAAATTTCGCCCATTGTTTTGAAACATGCAGTTGCAACAATATGTCTGCCACAAACACTATTAAGAAGAGGCGTATTTCCTGATGCACCATTTAAATCAGATTGTAGAAATAAAATTAACAATTATCGACCAATCTCTATATTCCCACGCTATTAGTAAAATTTGAGAAAGTGATTACCATCCGTCTTGTGAATCACTCGTAAAATAAAAATTTACTCTCAGACTGTCAGCATGGTTTTAGATCTGGTCGCTAAGTTGAATTTATTAAAAATGTTTATAAATACCTATAAAACTAAATTTTGTTAAGTCAAGGTTCTTATTGGTTTTTCAAAAGCGTTCGAATCATGAAGTCATGAAATTTTACTAAATAAATTGGAATATATTCGGGTTAGGGGCGTTCCATTGCAATTATTTTTAAAGTTACATTTCTAATAGATTACAAGCCATATATTGCAACTCTTCTTATTCATATTTTAAGTCAGTTAATAAAAGTGTTCCTCAAGGATCAATTATTTGCTCAGTACTTTTCTTAGTTTGCATCAATGATATAGATAACTGCAGTTTAAAATATATTTTTCAGTTTATGCCAATGACAAGAATTTATTGCTAGCAGAAAAAAAGGCATACGTTACCCAAATAACAATGGAGTCGATCAGAAAATGGATCAAATGGAATAAATTAAAATTAAATGTATTTAAAACTAAATATATATTGTTTCAAAATAGATCTGCAAAATTTACTATGCCAACTGTAGCTATAGAGATAATGGAACGCATCACTCATACATAATTTCTTGGAGTTTTAATAGATGGAATCATTAATTTGAACTATGACATAAGTGCAATTGCAACAAAATTATCCCGCATGCGAGGCATTCTGTACAGGGTGCGGGACCAGCTGACGCAGGAGGAGCTGTGCAGTGTGTACCATACCCTCGCGTACCCGCAACGGCTGTACTGCGTCTCACTATGGGTCATTATTTATTAAAGACGTTCACGTAGTTCAAAAGAATATTTTTAGAAGGATGTTTTACTTAGGGAAGTACGATTGAACCAACGAAATATTTACGACACGATTTTCTTAATTTCAATAATATACATAAATATATTTATTATTATTATCATTTATTTATAAATGTTTGAAAATTTATCAGGGAACCCAGCCTCTTAGACTACAAAATACATCTCATAACATTCGAGGAAACAATTTAGATATAATTTGCCCACAGTTCAGAACTACTTTATTCACGAAAGCAGTTTGCTGTGCACCTGCCCAAAAGACTGGAACTCCCTGCCCACAGAAGTAAAGACTCTGGTAAACGTGGGCAATTTCTTGGCATTTCAGAGAGCTTTAAGGAAACATTTCTTATGATTAAGGCATGCAACTATATTGCAAATACATTGATAAAAGTACATATAACTGTATGAAGCAACAGCGTATTATGTGTTGTGCATTTTAGTTGTGCATTGTTCCATTGCATTGTGGTGCTGTTTATACGGTATTTAGTGCTGCAGCAGTGTCGTGTTGCATATTGCAGTGTTCCTTGGCTTGTGTGTTGTTGTTTGTTTTTTTGGCAAAATTTTATTTATTTATTTTTTTCCTGGTGACTTGGTTTTATGGTCCACATATGTATATGAAATATATTAAGGTATGAGTCCTTGTATCTGTATGCATGTACATAATTGATAAATTTATCATTTAAGATTTACAGTGGCTAAAAACTGTCAATCCATCATGTATTCTTTAAAAATTGCCTACCATTTAACCATTTAACCATTGCAAATATTTAATAGTAATTAAAATTGTATGTCTGGAACCTTCGGTTAGACTGACCGTGCCGATATTACTTGTAAAGATTATATAGTTAGTACGGCTACTATAATGGCAATAAATCTATTTCTTTGTTTGCACACACACACACACACACACACACACACACACACACACACACATATATGGACAGGACGGAAGAGATATGAGGAAGGGTGGGGTTGGGATGTCAAGGTCAGATCATTAAAATTTAAGCGGTATCCAGCGTTCGTTGAATCAGTTTAGCGCAGACTTTGATTTACACTAAAGACTCTTGAATTATTCTTTCATGATATATGCGTTTATGTTTTCATAGTTAATTATACACTCGCGTAACTTTACTTTCCGTACAATATTATGATGGCTAATTATGTTGCATATAATACTACAAATTAAACGAAGTCATTCAGACCTTAATCGAACAATCAGCGTCACACTGGTGACCGCAATGACCGCAGGCTCAGCCACAATGCGATGATCTCTCTAAAGTTTCCTATCTCACCGTTCTATTGCTGCTGTGGTGGTATACGGTCACTGTTATTCTCTTAAGTTTACCAGCAGTGGTGTTTCGCAGGACTCTGTCCTATCACCCAGTCTTATTATTCATCTATGATATTCTAAACCAAACTTTTTGCCCTTTCCACGCCTACTCTGATGATACCACTCTACACTTTTCCACGTCTTTTCGTGGACGTACAAATCCACCAGGAAGTTAACAGTTCATGCAGGGAAGTTACAGAACGGCTGACTTCAGATCTCTAATATTTCTGAATAGGGCAGAGGAAACTTATTATTGTTCAATGCCTCAAAAAAAAAAAAAAAAAAAAAAACTCAATTCCTTTATCTGTCAACTCGACACAACCTTCTGGATAGCTATCACCTCTTCTTCAATGACATCCAACTGTTCCCCCCTTCTACACTGAACATCCTCAGTTTGTCCTTTACTTATAATCTAAATTGGAAACTTCACATCTCACCTCTGGCTAAAACAGTTTTTATAAAGACAGGTGTTCTGAGTCGTTTACGCCAGTTTTTCTCAATCTCACCCCCTATCTCTCCAACTTCTAACTCTGTACAGGGGTCTTCTCCGTAAATGTATGTAAATCATATCACTCTTTGAGACAGGGTGGGATCAAAAGCTCGTCGTATTATCAACTCCTCTCCTATAAATGGTTGTCTTCAGCCTCTCTCTCATCGCCGCAATGTTGCATCCCTTGCTCTCATCTACCGCCATTTTCATGCTAACTACTATTCTAATCTTGCATGCATCCCCTCTTCCTGCGGCCTCCTTGCACAAGACTTTTTTCTTTCACCCGTGTTACGTCCACCTATCTAATGCATTATTCTCAATAACTCATCTTTCTCTTGTAAACTCTGAAACTCCCGGCCTGATACTGTATTTCCTCCTTCCTGTGAACTGAGGTCTTAGAAGGGAGATTTTAGGACACTTATCCTTTAATTTTTGATGACCGCTGTTGACTCTGGGGACTGACACCTTATAGGGACTTTTTTTTCTTTCTTATAAATTTTGTTGCTCTTCGCTAGTGCCCTTTCTACATAATAAATAAATAAGTATATATATATATATATATATATATATATATATATATATATATATATATATATATATATATATATATATATATATATATATATATATATATATATATATATATATAAACGAAACATTTGTGCTGGACTCTAAAATAAATAAATAAATAAATATATATATATATATATATATATATATATATATATATATATATATATATATATATATATATATATATATATATATATATATATATATATATATATATATATATATATATATATATATATATAATAGAGTCTAGCACAAATGTTTCGTTTAAAAAGTACCCTCCTACGGCTTCTATCCTGTCTGTAACTTCAACTTTCCTTTCTGATCCTTCTATAGCTTCTGCGGTACACGATCACTATTCTAAGTCAGCACAAACACTTAATTCAAAATCTACTCTTCTACAGCTTCTGTTTTCTCTGTAGCTTCATCTCTAGTTCCCTTTATAACCGTTCTATAGCTGGTGTGGCAAATGTTCAATGTTCTTTTCTGAAGTCTATTAATATCATTACTCCCATTGATGTCTAAATCACTGGATCAGTGGCTGCTGTGAACTTATCATTAAACTCAGCTGTAATCTCATTGAACGTTTTCCTTTGTTACTCACAACACAAGGCGGTAGTCACAGCCTGCCCTCTGAAGACAACTCTATTCCTTCGGACAAAAATACAAGCACCTAATTATACACACAGCCTTCACTCAAAATTCAAAATAACCATGGCGATTCCTATACCAGCCTCGGAGTCCCCCTCTAGGGAGGGGATCACAGATGCCGCCAGGTCGGACTGCTCTTTTGAAATCGACCCTGACTGTCTTCTCACCTCCTCAACTTTTTCTTCATTAAGTTCTACAACATTCGCGGTCTTAGATATAATTTTTAATCTGTAGGACATCACCCCTCCTCTATTAAACCTTACTTTCTTTTCCTCACTAAAACACAGGCGCCTGAGGTAACTGACAGTAGCCCCTTTTCTGCTCCCTCCTAATTTTTCTATCCTCATTTTCAATCCAGAGCTGGATGTTGCGTTTATGTGAGCAAAGACTTAACATGCTCTCATATACATGCTCTTGAATCTTCCGAGTTTTCCACCATCTGGCTACGACTACAGAGTCACTCTCAAACGAAATTTATCTGTGTTGTTTACCTCTCACCTAACTCATCTGACTATAAGAAATTCTTTGACTACTTAAATTCCAAAATGGAGCACATTCTGACCCTCTTCCCTTTTGCAGAGATCTCCATTCTTGGAGACTTCAATGTTCACCACCAGCTTTTGCTTTCTTCTCCCTTCACTGACCATTCTGGTGAAGTAGGCTTCAACTTTGCTATCCTCTACGACCAAGAGCAATTGGTGCAACACCATACTCGTATTTTTGTTGCCCTTGGCCAGTGTCCTTCCTACATAAAAAAAGAATAAATAAATAAATTCCTGACAGTTTTGGAGATACGCCAATCATTCTTGACCTTTTCCTAACCTCTAATCGTTCTGTTTATGCTATTACCCTCTCTTCTCCGTTGGGCTAATCCGATCACAATCTCATATTTGTTTTTTGTCCTTTTGCTCCGTTCCTTCCTCAGGATCCCCAGATGGATCAGGATCACAGATGCCGCCAGGTCGGACTGCTCTTTTGAAATCGACCCTGACTGTCTTCTCAACTCCTCAACTTTTTCTTCATTAAGTTCTACAACATTCGCGGTCTTAGATATAATTTTTAATCTGTAGGACATCACCCCTCCTCTATTAAACCTTACTTTCTTTTCCTCACTAAAACACAGGCGCCTGAGGTAACTGACAGTAGCCCCTTTTCTGCTCCCTCCTAATTTTTCTATCCTCATTTTCAATCCAGAGCTGGATGTTGCGTTTATGTGAGCAAAGACTTAACATGCTCTCATATACATGCTCTTGAATCTTCCGAGTTTTCCACCATCTGGCTACGACTACAGAGTCACTCTCAAACGAAATTTATCTGTGTTGTTTACCTCTCACCTAACTCATCTGACTATAAGAAATTCTTTGACTACTTAAATTCCAAAATGGAGCACATTCTGACCCTCTTCCCTTTTGCAGAGATCTCCATTCTTGGAGACTTCAATGTTCACCACCTGCTTTTGCTTTCTTCTCCCTTCACTGACCATTCTGGTGAAGTAGGCTTCAACTTTGCTATCCTCTACGACCAAGAGCAATTGGTGCAACACCATACTCGTATTTTTGTTGCCCTTGGCCAGTGTCCTTCCTACATAAAAAAAAAATAAATAAATAAATTCCTGACAGTTTTGGAGATACGCCAATCATTCTTGACCTTTTCCTAACCTCTAATCGTTCTGTTTATGCTATTACCCTCTCTTCTCCGTTGGGCTCATCCGATCACAATCTCATATTTGTTTTTTGTCCTTTTGCTCCGTTCCTTCCTCAGGATCCCCCTAAGCGGAGGTGCCTCTGGCGTTTTTGCCTCTGCTAGTTGTGGGGACCTGAGGAAGTATTTTTGCTGATTTTTCTTGGAATGACTATTGCTTCCATGTCAGAGATCTGTTTCTGTGCCAAGCGCATAGCAGAGGTGATAGTGTCTGGCAAGGAGGCTGTACATTCCTCACTATTTTCTCAACCTAAACCTTCTAAACTTTTCTTTAACATGACCTGTTCTCGTGCTATACATGATAGAGAGGTGGTTCACAAAAGATACTTGAGCCCTCCTTCACCACAATCTAATCCACTCTATCTTTCTGCTCGGAACCATGCCAAATCTGTTCTCCAACAAGCCAAAGTCTCCTTCATTAATAGAAAGTGTCAAAATCTTTCAAGATCTAACTCTCCTTGTGACTTCTGCCATCTAAACAAAAATATATCTAATACCTTTGCTTCTTTTTCTTTACCTTTTCTATTTCAACTAGATGACACCACTCTATCATATCTGTCTTTTAAGCTGAATTCTTCAAACCTTTGCTAAAAATTTTACCTTGAACGATTCAGGGCTTGTTCGTCCCTCTCCTCCACCCTCTGACTACTTCATGCTACCTATTAAAATTCTTCGCAATGATGATTTTCATGTCCTCGCTAGCCTAAACCCTCGGAAGACATTTACGAACCTGATGGGATCCCTCCTATAGTTCTCCAAAACTGCGCCTCCGTGCTTGCATCTTGCCTAGTCAAACTCTTTCAACTCTGTCAATATGTACTTTTCCTTCTTGGTGGAAGTTTGCCTACATTCAGCCTGTTCCTATAAAAAGGGTGACCGTTCCGTTTCCTGCTCATCTAAAGTTTTTAATCTATCCTCAACAGGAAGATTCTTAAACATTTAACTTTACAACCTTCTACCATATCGCCAGTATAGGTTCCGTCAAGGCACTCTACTGGTGATTTTCTGGCTTTCCTTACTGAGTCTTGGTTATCCTCTTTTAGTGATTCTTGTGAAACTTTCGCTGTTGCCGTGGACATATCAAACGCTTTTGATAGAGTCTGGTACAAAGCTTTGATTTCCAAATTACCCTCCTAAGGCTTCTGTCTTTCTCTCTGTAACTTTATCTCAAGTTTCCTTTCTGACCGTTCCATTGCTGTTGTGGTACACGGTCACAGTTTTCCTTCTAATTCTATTAAGACTGGTTTTCCTCAGGGTTCTCTCCTGTCACTCACTTTCTTCCTATTATTCATCAATGATCTTCTAAACCAAACTTGTCCTATTCACTCGTACGCTGATGATACCACCGTGCACTTTTTCCACGACTTTTCATAGACGTCCAACCGTTGAGGAGGTAAACAGTTCACGCTGGGAAACTACAGAACGCTAGACTTTTGATCTCTGCAAAATTTCTGATTGGAGCAGAGCAAACGTGGTATTGTCCAATGCCTCAAAAACTCAATTCCTTTCATCTATCAACTCAACACAACCTTCCTGACAACCATCCCCTCTTCTTCAATGATACTCAACTCTGTCAATAAGTACCTTTCGTTCTTGCTGGAAGTTTGCCTACATTCAGCCTGTTCCTAAATAAGGGCAACCGTTCTGTTTCCTGCTCATCTAAAGTTTTTAATCTAGCCTCAACATGAAGATTCTTAAACATTTAACTTTATAACTTTCTACCATGTCGCCAGTATAGGTTCCGTTAAGGCGCTCTACTGGTGATCTGCTGGCTTTCCTTACTGAGTCTTGGTTATCCTCTTCTACACTGAACACCCTCTGTCTGTCCTTTTCTTATATCACTATGAAACACGGTTTTTTTTTTTTATCTTTGACAAGTAAGTGTTATTTTCCAACTCTTTTCATTGTAAAACAATACCATTATTCCTGGTAAAGTTTGCATTTGTTTCTTTTATAATTAATTTATGCTCTAAAATAGCTAAATTTTACCTTTTTTTTTTTTTTTACTGGAAACAAAAAGCATGAATTCAAAAAAAAAAAAAAAAAAAAAAAAAAAAAATTATATATATATATATATATATATATATATATATATATATATATATATATATATATATATATATATATATATATATATATATATATATATATATATATATATATATATATATATATATATATTAAAGCTTCTGAAACTAGTTTTTAGGATTAAAATGAACAACTTTTCTTGATTTGCGTGAATTCAACAAATCACTTCCACGTATGAGACTCCCATATGAAGTCTCTCATCATGGTTTCATTGAAGGATCCCTGATATCTCTGTTCAAAATTCATTGCATCTTCATTAGATCTGTTCAGAAAACAACTTTTTTTCATATTTACTTACGTTACTGTACTTTTCCCATGCTTTTTTTTTTATCTGAAAAGCCAAAAATCACATCCATTTTTATCTAGAATGTGTGGAAGCATTGCTGCATGGAGGCTGAATTTTTTATTTTTTTTATTTTTGCTGTATTTTGAGGCATTTCTAGGCATATTTTTGGGTATATATATATATATATATATATATATATATATATATATATATATATATATATATATATATATATATATATATATATATATATATATATATATATATATATATATATATATATATATATATATATATATATATATATATATATATATATATATATATATATATATATATATATATATATATATATATAATTTTGTCTCTTCAAAGTAAGGCAACAAATTAGGTACCAAATGAATGAGCAGAATCTGCACTACATATACCAACCATTAGAATTGATGAATTTTCCCCGGGAATTTTAATAGATATGAAATTGTTGAAAATCTTGACTTTTTTTGTGCTAACCTGGAGACATGGTTTTTGCATGGAGCAGGATAGAGCAACAAAATGGTTATCAAATTAAAGCATTTTAATACTCTATTGAACGTGTACAATCTGATTAACATTGTACAAAAAAATGGCATGTTATTTATAATATTTAAAGAAGAATAACAAAATTCCATACATTTGATATATATATCAATAAAGTGGAAAGTGTGATTTTGCAACAAGTCAAACCATCTTCTGAAACTACCAAAATAATCATGATTGTATGTGTCAAAATGATGTTACATAGTCATTCGTTAAGTGTTTGCTTCTTGAAGCTTTCGAAGCGCTGTCTGTTGTATTCCACAGCATGGAAAAGATATTCCCTCTGCTTGGGATCTGTGGTGATGACATTTGCAAAATCACTCATCATCTTAACTCCACGCTCACTACTCTGAGGTTTCTCACATATTCCAAGGCTTTCTTGTAGTCCTCCTTCTCTGGCTATGATTCAACCCGATCCAGGGGCCAGTCACGTCCAGTGCAGGTCTAGCAGAAGGTGGGATTCCGGACCAATGAAATTTACTAGTGTGGTCTTGGCTGTCACCTTCTGAAACACAGGTTTTCCCCTTCTGAAGCTGTCTGGCTTCTGAGTGGCATGCAGTTGAGCAGCAATGTCCTATTTCTGTTTGTCACTCAGCCTGCTGCTGAAGAGCGCGAATGGCACGGCCTCCTGTGTCAAGTACCACTTGTGATTTTCCATTTTCTAAAGAACTGCTTCAGCAACCTGTGGGTCTGATCTCTTGTACCTCAACATGTCCTGGATGAGCTGAAGGTCATTCACAGGAGCATCCGCACCAGATATTGACATCATCACACTGGTGTGTAGAACAGAGCCAGGAAGATGTTGAGTCGTTCCAGCTTTGTAACAGTCTCTTCATCATATTTTAGCTGGTCACAAAACATCAGCATCTTCATGGAATACAAGTTCCTGGCCATTCCTCTGGCCTGGTGAATGGCCCCTGGTCGACTCCAGTGAATCCCACGGGGAGGTGTCCTTCCAAGAACAATCACTGTGAGCTCAGCCATTTCCTTGTAGTCAGCTCTCGGTGGCTTCTCAGAATTGAGGATGTCATGCAGTATTTCATCACAATCCCAAACAGCTTTTCCCAGACTGCTCCAACCAGCCCTTCCAGAATGTGGTGTCCGCACGCCAAGTAAAATACCTTAGTGCTCAGCTTTTCCTCAAGCAGTTTGGCAGCTCCCCTGTGTACTCCACTGTTACTGGATGTAATGTCAAAAACAAGGGTAGTTATGATACCTGTAAGCTCCTATACCTCCAACAAGTCAATTGATGCCTCAGCATGAACTGTACCTGTTGACTGTCGATGACGGGTACTCGCAGTAACTTCCCTTCAGGATAGGCAGGTGGTCCAGACACGAGCACAGCTAAAGTCTCTGAGGTGGTCCCAGGTTCACTGTCCAGGACGTCTCTGAGCATCTTCCCATCCCAGTGTAGAGTAGCAGGGTGGGGAGGGTTCTCACTGAACTCCGCCATGTAGCTCTGGCTGATGTTGTACCTGGACAGCATTCTTTTAGGACGTGTTGTTGATGTAAAAATTATTAATTGTCCAGATGAGCCCCAGTTTCAAGAAATTAGGGCAGTTAACTTGATTGTCAGACAAGCCAAGACGATCAGCTGTATTACAGATGGCACCACACTCCATGACGGGTGGACTGATTGTTTTCGATTTTTTTAGTCTGAACGTTTTCGACAGACTAACATGTTTAAGAATGAATATTTACGACAATGATTTGGCAACTTAGACTGATTATTTTCGATGGTTCTGCAATATATTTTTCAATCATGATTATTTTCGACACATTAAAAACATTGGTTGGAATGTTTTCGAAACTAAATAAACTTCACTATGAATGTTTCCGACAGTAAAAAAATATTGAACTGAATGTTTTCGACACTAAAAAATGGTAAATTCTGAATGTTTTCGACATTGGATAAAATGAACTGTCACATCACGTCACGTTTAGACTATAAAAACTAACCTAACCTAACCTAACCTAACCTAACCTAACCTAACAAGATAATAATCAAAGAAGGTCTAAAATGGCTGAATGAAGTGTCGAAAATATTCCAAAAAATATTGATTTAGGTCAATGATGTGTCGAAAATAATCCAAACTGTAAATAGCTAGGTAATTGTTGTGTCGAAAATAATCCAAAACGGACACTAAATGTGTAAGAGTTGTGTCGAAAACAGTCCAAAAAAACATAAAATGGGTTGTCGAAAATAATACTTCTTGGCAAGAATCGAAAACATTCAGTTTAGATTACTTTTGTAGAAAATCGAAAACATTCAGACTAAAAAAATCGAAAATAATCAGCGACCTCTCCATGACTCTCCCGGGGAATGTCTAAGTCACGGTGTCTTCATGGTATGAACATCCAGGAGTTCCAGGACGCGGCTGCTGGTAATCCATACCCTCTGTGTTAGCGTTACTGTCACTGGAATCACCCCAGATAATGTCATCCACGTGAATAACTGCCTCTTGTTCTGCTGCAGCTGCAAAATAATACAATGAGGTATGCATGTAAAACTGCAAAATAATATAATGTGGTAAGCATGTAAAACTTCCAACTTGTTGTGATATTCAAAAGTATGATTAGTAAAAGTATCAAAGTATGATTACCTCGTTCTTGCCTCTACAGTTGCCTCTCAATCCGGCTTACTTGTTGCTGTGATCTTGTCTCAAAGATCTTGTCATGACCCTACATGCGACCTTTCCTCTCAGTCCTCTGGTCCTGGTAGAACTTGATGTCCTCATCTTTCTTCTCCATGGACAAGAGTCTGTTGCTCTCTATATCATGGACAACATCTGGAGCTTCTATGTCGAACAGGCTGTCCAATTCCTAGACTAATGCACTCTTCTTTCCTCCAGGGTCACTTATTCTTCCTTTGTTCCTCATCAGTGCTCTGTGTTTGTCATGGAGTTTCACGAAGAGCTTCATACAGTTCTGTCTGGTCATCCTCTTGATCCTAGCCATCTGCCAGAATGAGATAATAGCTTCAACAGGCGAGTTCTTGAACCATGGGTTTCCCTGTATTTTCTGGTAAACTTTGGAGATAAAGGAAGTACTGGAATGCTTGTCTGTTGGTGGGAAACTGGGAACCAATGATGCAGTCTGAAGGGTGTCCGACCAGGAAGGTTTCAGTGAGAGATCTGGTAAACGGCCGACGTGATGCTTGTTTGTGGACTGCAGGTGGAAGTTCTGAGACATCAACTGTGCAACCTCGTAGGTCCTTGCTTAATGCCATTTTGAAGTATCTTGTGGATAGTTTTCTGGATTTGGATAGTTTCTGTGCTGGCCTTGCTTTTGTACTGTTTAGTACCGCCGTTAACAGGTTTCCGTAAATATAAAATATGAAATAAAATACTGAAATTATGTATGAGCTTTGGTCTAAATTCACTTGAAATTCAAACATTCATACAAAAACCATGTCTCCAGGTTAGCAAAAAAGTCAGGATTTTCAACAATCTTTTAAAATTCACGGGGAAAATTCATCAATTCTAACGGTTGCTATATGTAAAGTAGATTCTCTTCTTTCATTTGGTACCTAATTTGTTGCTCTACCTTCGATAGAAAAATATTTAATATATATATATATATATATATATATATATATATATATATATATATATATATATATATATATATATATATATATATATATATATATATATATATATATATAATATAATATTATAATATAATATAAAATATAAAATTATATATAATATATAATATAAAAAAATATATAAATAAAATATCTAAAAATAAATTTGATATAGTGTGCTCCCACCGTTGTGTGCTCCCCCTGTAGTGTTAGACCTTGGAGGCCAGTGCTTTCTTTGTTAATGTGGTGCTCTGTCTCTATTGTCCCAAAGGCAAAGAAAACAGGGATTCTTGGTAAAAACTCCTTGGAGTCCCATCAAGAAGGCCACCATTTTGAAGTTTCCAATAACTTCCCAGCCATACTTGTAATTCAAAATTTCCAGTAGAAGCTTTACATTGCTGTAGTTCTCCTTAAGATGCACAGAATGAACAAGAGGCAGAGACGGATACTTGTTTCCATTGTGGAGAAGTACAGTTTTCAGGCTTTTGAAGGAGCTATCAATGAAGAGTCTCCATTCATCTGCATTGCAAGCAATTCCAATAGCATCAAACAAACCTGTTACATCATTGCAGTAGCATAGCCTGTCCTTGTTTGCAAAGAAGCTAGAGAAATGTTTGTGACGTTTTCTTTGGCTGGTCAATTCCACATTGTCATCATGTAAATCCCATTCTTCAACCTTGAAATCAATCACCATTTGACTTTGTCAAACCCAAATCTCTGATGAGGTCATTGAGGTCTCTTTGGTTTGGGGTGTAAGGATTCCTCCCAACTACAACTCTATCTGTGATGTGACAGTTGTCCTCGCTGTTTAGCTCAATTTCTGATTTGCTTCTTTATTCTGATAGTTAATTTCTTTCTCGAGGAGCTGGTACAGGAAGATCAGCACTGTGTGATACTGGTGCAATGGTAGATGAAATGTCTGGATAGAAAACAGCAGGTGCATTTTTTCCCAACTTGGCGTTTGGAAGGATCCATCATGCAGAAAAAAAAAGTCAGTTGAGTGATCAGTAGGTTCCCGCCGTATTCTAGGAATAGCAAATTCTTTGTTTTCTCCTGTATACCATCCTGTAAAAGAACAGCATTTTGAGATTCTATTAAAATTATTTTTATTTTTATTCTTAATTCTTAATTGGATTTTATTCTTGAAAAACTAACAGCTACTTTACCTTCTAGTGTACTCTTACAATGCTCACAAGCAAAATGAGGTGCCCAGGTCTTGTTTTGGTCCTCATCTGGCACAGCAAAATATGCTTTGTAAGATTCACACATTTTTTCCAGATGTTGTCACAGAAAACTTCTTTGCTCTTGTCTTGATGAATTGACCACATATGTAGCCGAGTGCATCTTGAGAATGATTGCAGCCTCTTAATCCCATTTCACCTCTTGTGATGTGTCTTCTCAGGCAGCCAAAGCAGAATTGATTGGTGGTCTGCAAGCCCCTACTTTTATATTGTCCATGCCAGACACTATCACCTCTGTTATGCGCTCAGCACACAAAGACGGGTCTCTGACACGGAAGCAGTAGTCATTCCAAGGAAAATCAGCAAAATACCTCCTCAGGTTTTGCAGAGGCAAAACGCCAGAGGCACCTTCGCTTAGGGGGATCCTGAGGAGGGATTGGAGTGATAGGACAAGATAAAGATATGAGATTGTGATCGGAGGAGCCCAACGGAGAAGAAAGGGTGACAGCATAAGCAGAAGGATTAGAGGTCAGGAAAAGGTCAAGAATGTTGGGCGTATCTCCAAGAGTAGGGTGTTGCACCAATTGCTCTAGGTCATGGAAGATAGCAAAGTTGTAGGCTAGTTCACAAGGATGGTCAGTAAAGGGAGAGGAAAGCCAAAGCTGGTGGTGAACATTGAAGTCTCCAAGAATGGAGATCTCTGCAAAAGGGAAGAGGATCAGAATGTGCTCCACTTTGGAAGTTAAGTAGTCAAAGAATTTCTTATAGTCAGAGGAGTTAGGAGAGAGGTATACAGCACTGATAAATTTAGTATGAGAGTGACTCTGTACTCGTAGCCAGATGGTGGAAAACTCGGAAAATTCAAGAGCGTGGGCACGAGAGCAGGTTAAGTCATTGCGCACATAAACGCAGCATCCAGCTTTGGATCGAAAATGAGGATAGAGAAAGTAGGAGGGAACAGAAAAGAGGCTACTGCCAGTTGCCTCAGACACCTGAGTTTCAGTGAGGAAAAGAAGATGAGGTTTAGAAGAGGAGAGGTGGTGTTCTACAGATTGAAAATTAGATCTTAGACCGCGAATGTTGTAGAAGTTAATGAAGAAAAAGTTGAGGGGGGTGTCAAGACACTTAGGGTCGTCGACAGAAAGGCAGTCCGAACTGGGGACATTTATGGTCCCCTCCCCAGATGGGGACTCCGAGGCTGGTGTAGGAGTCGCCATGATGATTTTAAAATTTTTGGGTGAAGGGTGTGTATTATTAGGTGCTTGTAGTTTTGTGTGGAGGAAGAGAGTTGTCTTTAGAGGGCAGGCTGTGACTGCCCCCTTGTGTTGTGAGACACAAAGGGAAACGTTCAGTGAGGTCACAGCTGGGTTTAATGATAAGTTCACAGCACCCCCTGAAAAGTGCTTTAGACCTCACTGGGAGTAATTATCGTTTCGGCAGGTGTCTACTGCCTCCTCTTCTGATCCTGCTAACTGCAAGCCACCCTTCCTCCCGCGGCCTCGCTGCACAAGACTTTCTTCTTTCTCTCACCCCTATTCTGTCCACTTCTCTAATACAAGAGTGAACCAGTATTCTCAATCATTCATCCCTTTCTCTGGTAAACTCTGGAACTCCCTGCCTGTTTTTGTATAAACACCTTACTATGACTTGAATTCCTTCAAGAGCGAGTTCTCAAGACACTCATCCTCCAATTTTTTTTACTACCCCTTCGGATCCTGTTCGGGGAGCGGCATCTCAATGAGATTTTTTTTTTATTTATTTTTTTTTATTGGATTTTTGCTGCCCTTGGCTTGTGTCCTTCCTACATTAAAAAAAAAAAAAAAAGCGGTGATCCTCAGCCCTGTTACCCATTTTATTCATATTATTCATCAATAATCTTTCGAGCCAAACTTCTTGTCATATTCATTCCTCTGCTAATTATAGCACCCTACACTTTTTTCACGTCTTTTCAGAGAACTCTAAGTAACCCTTCAGGAATTGAACAACTCTCGCAAGAAAGCCAAGAAATGCCTGACTTCTGTCGATTTCTCTAAAATTTGTGATTAAGGTAGACCAAACTTGAAACTGTTCAATGCCTCAAGAATTCCGTTCCTCCATCAGTGTCATCAGTGACGTTTAACTGCCCCACACTGGCCAGTGTCATTCATCTGAAAGCTGCTCCACGAGACGGTTTTGTGAACAAGGGAGTCACTGCACTATCATATTCAGTCATTCGCACTTCTCTCGTCACTGTTCTGCACTGGTATTATCAGACACTCGCACATCCCTTATCACTGACTTACACTGTCACTGTCAGCTACACTATTGCTGCCGCCTGACGCACCTCGCCCTACCCGTGCCACCAGACACCACAATAAGATAACGCCCCTAAAGGCGCCACGTACGGACCGGTACAGACTCAGTGCGATTCCCACCATGGTGCGAGCCATCAATCAATAGTCTCTTCTAGATTTGACTTACCTTTAGGATTAATGTCAAGTATTTCCCCGCCCCCAATGTACATTTTCAGTTTGTTGACTGCCTAAAGAATAAACCGTTTATTATTATTATCATTATTATTATTATTATTACACCTCCACTTCACGGCATTGTCACTGACAAGCACACTATTACACTATTACACCCTCGGAACTTCAAGCCATTGTAACTGTCAGACATTTCCAGTTCCCTGAGCTACTGTCACTGTCAGGCAGGTTGTGTCCGAAGCCAAACGTGGGCGGCCCACTTCACCTTCTAGGAGGACACCCTGGTAACGTCCACTGGTGAGGTGAAAGTGTCCTACATTACTGTGATGTCGTGGGAGAAGGCGCGCTGACAGCTCACTAAGCGTCACCTCGGCAACGCTCTCGTAATGCGTTCATCCCGGGGACCCGAAGTTCCGTTTGGTGAGGTGTTTGCTGCACCTGGGCCTTGTGCAACACATTGAACACCCACTCACCTGTGCTCTAGGCTGTCCAGCTGGTAGATGAGGGCGTCTTCCTGGGTGCGCAAATGTGGTCGCTGTTGCGTTTGCTGTATCTGCTGCCGCTGTGCTGTCTCTCCGGTTGGGACTGCTGTCCCTGGCTGCGGGCACCTTAGACGAGGCGCTCCGCTCGCTGCTGCACCTTGTCTATTAGGGAGAGGTGGGACTGAGCACTGCACATCCACGTGAGAGGACTGTACTCCATGATAGGCCTTACCTAAGCATTGTATAACGTCATGTGCCACTTGGCGTTGAATAGGTGCCTAATTCGACACAAGAGTGTCACCCTCTGAGACACCTTGAGTGCCACGCTCTCCAGGTGGAGGTCGAGTTAAGTTTGGAGTCTACCTCCACCCCTAGGATGTTGATGGAGTCTATAATTAAAAGGGTGTCTTCTCCAAGCTGTGCCTGGCATTCCTTTAGCCTGGCGTCCTCCTGTGAATGTGAAATGACCAGGGCCCAGATTTTTTTTGGCAGCAAACCTGACTTGCCATGATGTCACCAAGGTGGCGGTTGGTAGTGCATCGATCATGTTTGGGGCCTCCTCTCTACCATAACCACGTGAGAGAGCGCTATCATTTGTATGGGCCGACGCTAACGAGAAGCTCTGAAGGAGGTCGTTAAAGTACACATTCCACGGGATGAGCCCCAAAATCGAACCCTGTAGAACTGAGTCCTCCACCGGATGCTTGGCCGGGGTACACCCGCTTACCACCATCCTTCCAGGTAGATTTGAGGTAGCTGGAGAACAGCTCCAGCAGTTGTCCCAAGATCCCGAGCTGCTGAAGCTTGGCCAGGAGTCCTTTGCATTACATCCGGTCAAACGCTCTAGCCATGTCCAAGGCGATGGCAAGGGAAAAGCATCCGGAGTCGAGGGCGTCGTGCCAGTCTTTGGAGAGTAGAAGGAGCAAGTCGGAGGCGGAGCGTCCCTTCCTGAAACCGTACTTTCGTGAGGAGATGAGGTGGTGCCTAACGAGGTGACAAGTCAGCTGCTCAGCAATAATCCTGTCCAAGATTTTCCTGACAGTTGACAGGAGGGAAACAGGGCGTTAGTTTGTTGGTTCTCCTTTATGCTTCTTTTTGTGTATGGGTGTGACCCGAACTTCCATGCAGCGGACCAGGTTCTGGTGTGTAGGCATTGTCGGTATATGCGTGTGAAGAGCCTTGTCGTCATAAGGGGCGGGTGCCTTCTTGGTGTTGACGCTACCCAGGTGCTTCGCCACACCTTCCTCACTGACCATCAGGCGGTCCAGTGTTTCGTCGCATAGGTGGGTGAGGTGTGGGGCTGACGGTCGAACTCCTCGGTGGTCGTTTTGCCGCTGAAGTGAGCCGCTTTGTCCTGATTAGCGACCACCAGGTTTCCAGCAGCTGTTTTGCCTGTGGGGAGCTTGTCCAGTTGGCAGTACTACACGGTGTCTGCGGGGAGGTATGTTAACACAGGGTCCAGGGAGGCACCGTGCACGTGTGACGAACATCACGCTCTTACTCAGCCTACTACTAATCCAGGTGGACAGTCCAGTGAAGAATACAGTTAAGTACCTATGTATATGTCTCAGGCCTGTGTGCAACAACGTAGTTACTGAGCTCGTGGACCGCTGTCAAATCCGTGAAGGCCTGGCTCACCAGTTGCTAGTTTAGATCCCTGACGATGATGACATTTATCCCTGACATGATGACATCCCTGACATGATGACAATTGTGGTTGGCCATAATCGTGTCCAGCTGATTCGTGCGGAAGGACAATAGAGCGCTGTGTTACCATTGTGGGCGTTTCAGAGGGCAGAACAACACAACAGTCCATTCAACAAAGAAGAAGGCGGAAGAACAACACTTCCATCTCTTTTGGAGCTGTGCCAAGCAACAGCTGCAGCTGCAGGCCCTTGCGGTGGCAGAAGACCGCCTTGCCCTGCTAGCTGTCACTTCCGACCCACTGAGTGTAGCCGTCGCACGTCGCGACGCAGGTATCATTCAGGAATGTCTCGACGGCCACCACGATGTCAGCTTTGTTCCTGAGGCCTGTGTGGATCAGCTCGGAGAAGTTCGTCCTGAATACGCATACATTGGAAGACAGGATTCTAAGGCTACTGGGTGCCATGACTGTAGGAAGTGCATAAAACCTCTACGGCTGACTTGACTCTCTCTCTCTCTCTCTCTCTCTCTCTCTCTCTCTCTCTCTCTCTCTCTCTCTCTCTCTCTCTCTCTCTCTCTCTCTCTCTCTCTCTCTCACTCTCTCTCTCTCTCTCTCTCTCTCTCTCTCTCTCTCTCTCTCTCTCTCTCTCTCTCTCTCTCTCTCTCTCTCTCTCTCTCTCTCTCAGCCGATTAATTTTCTCTTCAACTTTCTCAAACACTCAAAAGTTCCCTCCTCCTCCTCTTTCTACTCTTCCTACTCTTCATCCTCATTCACCTTCTCCACGTCTCCTCTACTTTACAGGCAATACATATCATTACTATCATAAACACCGAAATGACTCCCTTCTTGTTATTGTTCTTCATCTCAGGTCGCCGTATGGTTTCATTTTGCTCTTTTAATTCAATTGTTTATTTTATTTAATTGGTTATAGACAGAATTTCAAGGTCATCAACGGTGGAAGTGTCGCGCCTCAACTCAAGCTCATCGAGAGGGAAAAAAACGTGAGGGAAAGCAATGAACGAGTGTTGTGTTGTGTGAATAGGTAGGAGCTGAGGATTCAGAAAAATGGTGGACAACAAACAGCAAGCATATATTCAAGATTAGTGAAAAAGTACTTAGAAGAACTTCAAACAAGGACACCTCCACCCCCTCAGAACAAAGAACAGTAGTGATGGAATGAGGAGGTACAGATGATAAAGAAATAGGCGCAGGATATGTATGACAGAACATGATACGAAGAAAACAGGAGCCATAAATAATAAAATAAAAAAAATAAAATAAATAAAGATCAGTTGCGCAAACGAAAGCTAGAATGAGGGAGGATTTGTACACGGAAAGTAGAGAATATGTTTATGCAAGAGGGAGACATAGAAAAAAATGCACGTATTAATCAGGTTAAGTAAGAATGGTCCTTATTAATGAAAATGAAATTAGAGGATGTTAGAAAAAAAAATTGTAGTACTGCTACATGAAGAAAAACCAAGAAGCGCGTTTGAAGATGGGGAACCAGACTAGAGAGGGACGCCCGCAATTTCCAAAGTACAGTAAAAGAGGCGTTGAAGAGGATGAAAGATGAAAAATCAATTGGTGTTCGTTATATCCATGCAGAAATATGAAAATGTTTGGAAGAGGAGAGGGCTGAATGGCAATGTCAGCTGTTGAACGAGGTCTTTGACATGGAGTAACTCCCAAACACGTGATGCAGCGAAATTGTCCCAAAATAGGAGAGAGAGAGAGAGAGAGAGAGAGAGAGAGAGAGAGAGAGAGAGAGAGAGAGAGAGAGAGAGAGAGAGAGAGAGAGAGAGAGAGAGAGAGAGAGAGAGAGAGAGAGAGAGAGAGAGAGAGAGAGAGAGAGAGAGAGAGAGAGAGAAAGAGAGAGAGAGAGAGAGAGAGAGAGAGAGGGAAAAATATGTATTCAGTTTGTGTACTCGCTTATGTGTGTGTAGCCTTAATTGGAAATTAAGTTACTAGTTTCTAATAGGTACTCTTTTTTTTTTCTCTCACTGTATTTACGCAGAACAAACCGGCTGAAAGAATCTGGCATTTTGCAACACATGCTCAAAAGTGCAGTCATTAATGCCTCCGAGTGTCTTGGAATCAAGGTTTCCACTTCTCCTAGCCTAAGACCTCTCGAGATCGTTGATTTTTATGGCGTTTTCTGTCTCTATTCTGCAGGTGAGTGTGCTACTGTTTGTAATTTCTGTCACTAATTGTAAGGTTTTATGGCTGCCTACAATTTCAATTTTTGACAGATACAGTCGCATATGCGAACACATACACAAACCGTCACGAACGCGTAAAAATATGCACGCTGATAAATGCTGTGAATACTATTTTTTTTTTTTTTTTTTTGTCTACCTTTCCAACTTCCACTGCTTAATGCTATCAATTTATTTTTTTTATACATAAATACTTAGAAAATCAGGTCCCTATATAAAGAAAAGAAAAAATCTCAAGTAAAAAAAAAATAATAATAAAAAGTTGAAATATAGGAACACAGACCTAATTTACAGTAAAATAAAGGAACACCTTAGCCTAATAAAACCGCGAGGAGGTTGCAGAAGTGCTCAACACCTCGCCGAACTATAGTTTGTTGGTAGCTCTCGAAGGAGGATGCTATGTACAATATGTATATGTAAGACCGTATTACAAATATATACTATATGAATTCACTGCTACTACTACTACTACTACTACTACTACTACTACTACCAGTATCAATGTCTCGATAAATGTCATCTCTCTCGAATGACATGGCTTGGTAACAGGCGACAGAGAGTGGTAATAAACGGCTCGAAATCCGAGTGGGGTCATGTAATTAGTGGGGTGCCACAGGGATCAGTATTAGGGCCATTGTTATTTCTAATGTATATCAATGACTTGGATAGTGGAATTAGTAGTGATGTTAGTAAATTTGCGGATGACACAAAGATAGGTAGATTAATTAGGTCAGAATCGGATGCCATCGCCTTGCAGGCAGACTTAGATAGAATGAATGAATGGATGGATAGATGGCAAATGCAATTTAATATCAATAAATGCAAAGTGCTTAGCGTAGGTAGAGGAAACCCACACAATAGGTACACATTAGACAACCAAACTCTGGTAGGTACAGGGTACGAGAAAGATTTAGGAGTTATAGTTAGCTCTGAACTCCGTCTAGGGAAACAATGCAGAGAAGCCAGAAACAAGGCAAATAGGGTACTAGGATTCATTTTTAGGAGTGTTAAAAGTAGAAGGCCGGAAGTAATATTAAAGTTATACTTGACGCTGGTCAGACCTCATCTAGACTACGCGGTGCAATTCTGGTCCCCACATTACCGGAAAGATATAGGTCTATTAGAATCAGTACAGAGGATAATGACTAAAAGGATACAGGGAAGGAGGAGTATTCCTTACGAGGCGAGGTTGAAGCTGTTAAATTTACATTCTTTAGAGAGACGTAGGTTAAGAAGGGACCTGATAGAAGTCTTTAAGTGGTATAAGGGTTATAACAAGAGAGATGTAAGCAAAATTCTTAGGATCAGCAACCAGGGTAGAACAAGAAATAACGGGTTCAAGCTTGAAAAATTTAGGTTTAGGAAGGAGATAGGAAAAAAATTGGTTCTCAAATAGAGTGGTAGATGAGTGGAACGGACTTAGTAATCATGCAGTTAGTGCTAGGACACTAGAGAGCTTTAAGAGAAGATTAGACAAGTTTATGGATGGGGATAGCAGATCGAAATAGGTAGGTGTGTTTCATACAGGGACTGCCACGTGTAAGCCTGGTCGCTTCTTGCAGCTTCCCTTATTTCTTATGTTCTTATGACATCTACCAGGTGTGTCTGTCCTCTTAGAAAATACACTTGTGTATACATTTTTCTTCTCTACTTTCCTTCCTGAGGATAAACCTATCTTACCCTGTGTTAATTGGGATGTTGGTGATGTTTAGAAAATAAAAAAAAAATCCATCACGCAACAAAAACAAAAATAAAAATAAATAAAAATAAATAAATAAATAAATAAATAAATAAATAAATGTATGTTGTAAAAAAATATTTACTTCATTTGTGTTACCCGACCAAATAGTAAAATATAAGGAAGATTTCTAACCACCATCATCAAGTAGAAAATAAGAAATGCGGCAAAAGGAGCTAAATACTACGCACATTATCTCGAGTCTGGGATGTATGTATCATTGTAACATTCGCGGCCTTAGATTTAATTTTCAGTCCCTAGAACACCACCTCTCCTCTACTAATCCTCATTTTTTTTTTCACTGAAACACAGGTGTCTGAGGCAATTGACGGTAGCCCCTCACTGTTCCCTCCTAATTTCTTCATCTTCATTTTCAATTCAAAGCTGGATCTATGTGCGCAACGCCGTAACTTGCACTGATGCCCACACTCTTGAATCTTCCGAATTTTTTCACCATCTTGCTACAGCTACAAAGTCACTCTAAATTGAATTTGTCCGTTCTGTATACCTCACACATAGCTTCTCTGACTATATAAAAATTCTTTGACTACTTAACCTCCAAAATGAAGCACATTCTGATTCTCTTTTTGCGATCTCCATCATTGGAGACTTCAATATTCACCACCAGCTCTACCTTCCCTCTCCCTTAATTAACTATTGTGGTGAACTAGCCTTTAACTTTCCTATCCTCCACGACCAACACTGCTGCAACACCCTGCTCGTATTCCTGACCGTCTTGGAAATACGCCCAGTATTCTTGATATTTCCTTAACCTATAATCCTGCTTATGCTGTCATTTTATCTTCTCTATTGGGTCTTTGCTAATTGGGGGGACCTGAGGAGGTATTATTCTGATTTTCCTTGGAATGACTACTGCATCCGTGTCAGAGACTTGTCTCTGTGTGTTGAGCACATGACGGAGGTGACAGTGTCTGGCATAGAGGCGTACATTACTCACCCTTTCTCTCGACCTAAACCTTCCAAACCTTGGTTTAACACGGCCTGTTCTCATGTTATGTATGATAGAAAGGTGGCCCAGAAAAGGTACTTAAGCCTTCCATAACCTGAATCTCATAAATTTTATATTTCTGTTTGGAATCATGCCAAGTCTGTTCTACTAGTCAAAAACTCCTTCATTAATAGTGTCAAAATCTTTCAAGGTATAACTCCTTTCGTGATTTCTGGCACATAGCCAAAAACATCTCCAAATAACTTTCTTCATTTTTTTCCTCTTTCATTTTAATCTGATGACACCCCTGCCATTTCATTTTTTTTTCTTTTTTTAAGCTGAACTCTTAGCTTAAATTTGCAAAAAAAAAGTTCTTCTACCTTGGAAGATTCAGGGCTTGTTCCTCCCTCTTCTTCACCCTTCGACTTTTTCATGCTATCCTTCAAGATCCTCCGCAGTGATGTTTTCTATACCATCGCTGGCCCTCGGAAAGCTTATGAACCTGATGGGGTCCCTCCAATTGTCCTCTGAAGCTGTGCCTATGTGCTTGTACCTTGCCTAGTTAATTTATTCCAACTCTGTCTTTCAAGATCTAGTCTCTTTCTTGCTGGAAGTCTGGCTACAGTCAGCCAATTTCTAAAACGGCGACCGTTCTAATACCTCAAAGTACCGTCCTATTGGCTTAATTTCCCGCCTCTCTATTTTTTTAATTTAATTTTATTTTATTTACTTATTTATTAATTTATTTATTTTATTAATATTAATATTATTATTATTATTATTATTATTATTATTATTATTATTATTTATTTATTTATTTTTTTTTTTTTTTCTCTCCTCAACAGGAAGATTCTTAAACATCGATCACTTCACAACCTTTTTTTGTGATCGCCAGTATGGGTTCCGTCAAGGCCGTTCTACTGGTGATCTGGCCTTCCTCTTTTAAAGATTTTTGTGAAAATTTTGCTGTTGCCTTAGACATCAAAAAACTCTTGATTGAGTCCGGCACAAAGCTTTGATTTCCAAACTACCCTCCTACGGCTTTTATCCCTCTCTCTGTAACTTCATCTCAAAATTTCTTTTTTACCGTTGTATTGCTGTTTTGGTAGACGGTAAATGTTCTTGAGTTTATGAACAGGGGTGTTCCTCAAGGTTTTGTCCTGTCACCAGTCTCTTCATATTATATATCAACGATCTTCTAAACCAAACTACTTGTGTCATATCTGCAACTTTCACGGTTGTGTATGAAGTTTATTCTTCAAGTAGTGGCCACGAGGGAGTGTATTATACACTTAAAATTTCTACACTTGCTTCAGTAAAAATTAAGTACAAGAATACTCTCCGGGTATTAACTTTCAGCAATTCGTTAATAACTTGCCATCAACTTGACTTAAAATAGTACCCGAGTTTCTTGTCAGAGCAATTCATTACTTAACATTCAAGTCAATAAATTACACAAAAACATATAAATAATGAAACACAAAATCCCAAATATAAACATCCTAATAATAATGAAACATACTACAAATTATTTCCTCCTTTTCACCTTCATGAGACAACAATTACTGAGACTGCATAACACAAACTTTTAAGCTCCACTTACGAGTACTAGGACGAGCTTGCTCATGTTGCCTCATGCCCCTCTCATGTCATGAACCTCTGCAACCTCTCTGCTTCTGCTCTCTCCGCCTGCTGTCTTCTGCCTCAGTTACGTTGACATGATATACCCGGATTTGTTGTACTTTTTCCCTCACAAGCTATCTCTATGGTAAGGTTGAAAATCCAATACATTTCATATAACTGACATGCAGTAATACACTTCATACACGTGATCCACCCATAGGTGGTAATATATGTTTTTGCCCAATCAGGGTATCAGAGCGGAGTTTTGGTATGTGGCACAGTAGGAAGTTGGAGGGCACGTCTGGGTAGTGTTATTAGCAGCGTTGGATAGGCCGTGGGTGATGATGGTGATCTGGTCTTGCAAGATTTGCACCACGCGGAGACCACAGGGGCGGTAGATGCGATACATTACGTAGTAGGAGTAGGAAGGCATACATATAAATCATCATATATTTTGCAAACATCAAAATCATCAGCTAGAAAAAACTTATTTCTTGCCTTGTTTATAAAAAAAAAAAAAGAAAAAAGAAAGAAAGAAGCTGGTGCACTAACAAGGCATCTGATTTAGGAATAGGAAATAGGAGGGGGAGATCATCTTGAAAACATCAAAAGTGTCAGCTGGAATCCCTTATATAGGAACGAATAGGTAAAAGCTTAAGTCTCGTAATGCAGTCTTGTGTATAACACGAACAGCAGTTATGTGTAAACCTAAGAATTCAGGTTTTAGAGGAAACATTAGCTCATGCTTTGCTGATATCTCATTTAAAAGTCACAAGAAAAAAGTATTTGGAGAAACATGCGTCTCCATCCTATTTTGTAATCTTATCTTAAAACAAACGTGATTTCAGGAAGCAAGAAAGGAAATGGTGTCACTATGTACAGGACTTTTTGTTTTTCAGTTTTTCGAATGCATGATGGACATTAGTTTATTCCTCAAAAGTGATATTGGTAACCTGAGAATGAACACTGAGGATCTTTCTTTCTTCCTCAATGAAACTATCTAATGAACACAAAGGTTCATGAATGAAATCAAACTGATCCTGAGTTACAGTTCCAAAAAGGATGTTTGCAAGGGACTCAGTAACATTCAGTGCACCTCTTGGTTTCCTTCTAGAATTAGGATTATTAATATTATAGCCTACAATATGCATTAAAATTAATTTGTTAGCATGCAAATTTAAATTTTTTTTAATTAGAAAATGTTCATATATTAAGTGAACATTAGGTGATAATCTTCTCAATCTACTTCCCTTAAATGAAAGATTATGTGTCGAGTCAAGTTTATGGCTACCATTGTGTGTCATAACTAACTTTATGACTCTTTACTAGTATTCGCTGTTGGATCGAGGTACGGGGAATTAACCACTCATGAGCAGGAACAGGATCGGGGGAAGAAAAGCCTCGGAGGAGTTCGGAGCAACTTGAGACTCTGTGTGGTGTGGTGGAGTTGGTGTGTTACTGAGGAAAAGTTGCTTGTACGTGTTATGTGACGGAGTGTGAAGTTGGAGTTGTGTTACTGAGGAAGAGTTGCTTGTACGTGTGGTGTAGCGGACTGTGGAGTTGTTGGTGAGTTACTAAGAGTTGCTTGTACAGTATGTATGATGTGGTGGTGTAATGATATGTATGTGGAGTGCTGGGGTATTAAGTTAATTATATTATATCTTTTTTTATTGAGTTGATCATATTGTTGTATCTTTTTTACGTGTTGTTATAATAGATCTGGTGCTGAGGTGAAAGATTGTTGTCAATAATATTCATATACTTTAGAGTTATACATTGCTGTGAATTATCATTGCGTCCTGGCAGAACTGAAAGAACCTAAAACTCCTTCGTGAACGTTCGTATACACATAAACCTTTCCAATCACAATGACTTTGAATTCAGGTGAGAAACTTAATTCTTGCTAAGCCGGTGATCCTTTGGGTACATCCACAGCTTGTATGACTCCAGCATAGGGCAACAGTCTGCAAAGGAACATCTCATTTTACTACTTATTTTTATAACATTCCAAAGCCTTCTTCATGATTAGTGGTAAATTAGGAGAACTTGATCTGGATTACATCTATACATATACTGTAAAAAAAGCTGGCGTGGCAACCAAGCTACAGGAAAAACTACTAGCTGTGAACTCAGACCATCAACTTCACAATGTTCACTGCATAATTCACAGAGAAGTGCTTTAAACACTTTAAACACTTTAACACTTTATTATGTTTGTCTGTAATACATATATAAGCTTAAGGTACAATTAATTGAAAGACAAACAGCCCCTTATGAAGCACAAGCTTTTTGGGCACACTTAATATCTACTTAATACTGTAAAACAACACTAAACTAAAAATCTAATTGAAGAAAATGTAAAAAAAAAAAATTAAAAGCAATAACAAAAGATTTAGGGATAAATGGCTTTGCAAGAACAGGAAGGAAAGGAGAAAAATCATAATTATACATGAGAAATAGAGAAAATTGAAGTGGAATCTGATTATAAACAAGCAAATATTAGTTTTGAGAATAATTAAACAAACAGAAATAAATATGTATATATACTAGAGGTTATAAACTATTTTAGTTACAGAGGATATGAACTATTTGGTTACAATACCAAGAAACAGAATAATTGATATTGATAAAAATTGATTGAAGTACAAGATGTGTCAGTATTGAGACAATAAATATTCTTTTAGTTTTCTCTTAAAGATATTTACGCTTAATGAATTTTTTATGTGTGACAGGGTGCTATTCCATATTTTGGGACCTTTATACATTAGAGAGTGTTGGTAGAGAGTTAAGGTATGATGGGGAATCTGTAGAGAATGCCTGTAGCGTGTGGAGTGGTTATGAGTTAGGGTCAGGGTATTATTGTTGTTGGAATTTATCAATTTGAACATGTATGATGCAATAGAGAAGTTTGATAAGTCAGAGAGTTGAAGGATTTTCATAGATTTAAAGAGTGGAGATGTGAGTTGGAGGAAGTCACTATTAGTCATGATTCTAATAATTTTCTTGTGGAGGATGTTTAGATTTTGTAGATGACATGGGTAGGTAGTGGACCAAATTGGATTACAGTAGGTTAAGTGTGGGTATATATGGGCATAATACATGATTTTCATAATTTCCACTGGAACAAAGTTTTTTTTTATTTTCAGCAATAGACCTATTGATCTAGATAATTTTAGGCAAAGGTTTGATATGTGATATTTAAAGGTAAGATTATTGTCAAATGTGACTCCAAGAAATTTTGTCTTAGAAACTTGCGTGATATCTTTATCTAATATGGTAAGTCTAGGTAAGGGTTGGTATTTGGTGGTGGTATTTGTAAATAACATGTAGAAAGTTTTAGCTGTGTTAATTGTTAGGCGATTTGCAAGACACCATTCAGAAAAGGCAGATAATTCTAGGTTGGCTCTGTAGATTAGGTCAGTGGGATTATCACCAATCATGTACAAGGTGGAGTCATCAGCAAACTGTATAGTGTTGAAAGCAGTAGAGGCATTGCTGATATCGTTGATATATATCAGGAAAAGAATAGGGCCTAAGATGCTACCTTGTGGCACGCCAAGATGTATAGGTTTGATGGTTGATTTAGAGTTATTGTAGGATGTAAAATGAGATCGGCCAGTTAAATATGATTTGAACCAATTTTCCACACAACCGCGAATACCATATAGACGTAATTTGTCTATTAGAATGTTTGGGTCAACTGTGTCAAAAGTTTTGCTGAAATCAATGAAAATGGATATTATAGACTTATGTTTATTCAAGGCATCGTGTAGGTCAGAGGTAAACACATTTATAGCGTCAAAAGTATTTAGTCCGGGGCGGAAACCAAATTGCCTATTATTTAAGAATTTTTGTGAATTGAGGTAGTTCATGAGGAAGTTCTTCATAATGATTTCAAATATTTTAGAAAACACTGGTAAAATAGAGATTGGTCGGTAGTTTGAGATATTAGTTTTACTTCCCGATTTATGGATAGGGATAATTTTTGCCAGCTTGAATCTATTAGGGAAAACTCCATCTTTTATTGAATCATTGAATAATTTTGAGAGTGGCTCTGCTAGAAGATTTTTGTTCTCTTGGATTATTTTCACAGGTATTTCATCCGTAGGGCATTTTTTTATTTTTTAAGGCAGAAATAGCTTTTATTATGTCATTTCCTGTCACTATGGGAATATTCATGGAATTTAGGAAATTACCTCTGAGATAAGAAATGTGTGAGTTTTGAGCTCTAGGAAGCTGGGAGCTAAGTTGAGGTGCAATTTGTGAAAAATAGGTGTTGAATGCATTTGAAATTTCATGTGGAGTGTGTAGGACTGTGTCATTATAGTGTAGTGTGTGGGAGACCGTCTTGTTATTATTATTAATGTTTTCTATTTCGGTAATTAGTTCCCAAACTTTTTTTGTGTTAAGTCTAAAATTTTCAAACCTTTGTAGGTAATATTCAGATTTTTTGCGTTTTATTAAGTTATTTAGATAATTTCTGTAATGTTTGTAGTGGTCCATTGTAATTGACCCTAGTTTGTATAGTTTGTACAGCTGATATTTATGTTTTGTTGAATTTATTAACCCCTGTGTTAACCAAGGCTTACTTAGTCATTTGAATGTGATAGTTTTGGTTATTTTGGGGAAGCAGGAATAGTATGTTTTATATAATTTATCCAGAAATATGTCGCAGTTTGTGTTTGTGTCACTGCTAGTGAGGTAGAGATTCCAGTCTGTATTTGATAGGGTCTGTGTGAATTTCAACCGATTTACTCTATTTTGTAGCCTAAAATCAACTTTGTGGTGAATATTGCACACTTTATCAGAGACTGGAATATTGATAAACACTGGAAGGTGGTCACTGATAGGAAAGTGGAAAATTCCAGAAGAGACTGGTTCATTGAAGTTTGTCCAGACGTGATCCAATAAAGATGGGGCTGCAGTTGTATTTATGTCTGAAAATCTTGTTGGTCGAGATATATGTGGGAAGTAATTGTTTGATTGCATAGTTGTAATGAAAGAATTAGTAGGAGGGTGTGACACATGTTCAAGAAGGTTTATATTGAAGTCACCTATGAGTATATTCCTGTTGTTTGTGAAAAAGTTATTTGAAAGAAGATTATCAATATATGCATTAAATTCATTTACTTTAGCATGTTTACTATTTGGTCTGTAAATACAAGAAACAGAGTAGGAGGTAGTAGGTAGAATAATTTTCACACTACATAGTTCAGCATTTTCATCACACATGCAAAAATCCTTAATAATTTCACTTTGTAGGTCAATACGAGTCTGCGCGTCCCTCAGTGTCCATTTTATCATGAATATTGAGGTGCAGGACGCTCTATAAGTCATTACAATAATTAGACGTGATACACTCGTATTTACATAAATTGCAACACCCCCACCTGGAGAGTATAAAGGCCTGTGAACATGATATGACTTATAGCCATCAATTTCGTGAAGGTGAACATTATTTGCATTGAGCCAGGTTTCACTTATATATAAGATATCAGGGAGTTTGGGAAGAGATTTGATAAAAGAGATTACTTGGTCATAATTTTTGTTTAGTGAGCGGGCATTTATATGGAGAATATTGATATAGTCAGCGCTACTTCTTGGTATAACATTCATGTATGAGGTAAGGTCATGATAATTACAGATATCATCTAACTCAAGAGATAAGTACATGGAATTTATTATTTCTATGCCGATGCTATCAGATTCATTGTTGTCTTCTAAGTCGTTGAAAAGTGTATTGAGGAGATTCTCACTAGTAAAGTTCATGATATAGAAAGGGGAATTAAAGAAAGGCTAGTAGAAAAGGGGGCAAGTATGGGTAGCAGAGAGGGAGGAGGGAGTGGAAGGGATTTGGAAAAGTTTAAGGGAGAGGAAAGGAAGGATATAATAAGTAGAGATAGAGAAGAATAATCAAAGAATAAGGAAATACATAATAAAAAATAAAAATAAAATAAAATAAAAATTAAATGTTCAAGATATTGGCAAAGTAAAGATGATAGAATAAAGCTTCATACCCAAGATATTGGCAAAGTAATAGATAAATAGGCAAAGTAGTAGATGATAAAAGAAAGTTTCATATGATGAAATCTAGAAAAAATTAAGATGAATAATAATAAGTTGGAGACATGCATAGGATATGACATATAAAATATATACACAGGAAAGGATAATAAATAAATTATATATATAAATTAAATAGACATAAAGATTTCTAGAATGTTTGGTAGGAAATATTGCATCATGTTGAGTTGAGAGCACATTTAAGACTGGGTCAGAACAGGATATTTATCTAGGAAAATGTTCAAAGACTGTTCAGTGGTTATCATGTGTTTTTGACTGGATGTTTTTAATTTAACAAAGATCTTTCCATCCCTTGTGTAGCACTGTTGGAAAAGCTCCTTGTTTTTTTTCCTGATACCCCAAACTGTATTGAAGATATTGCGTCGTTTTGGAGTGAGACTTTCATTAATATAGAGGCTAGGTTTAACTTTTACACAGGCATCCATTATTTCTGCCTTCTTTGATCTATTTAGCAGCTTTACAATTATTGGTCTCTCTTTGTTTTGACTTTTTGAACCTAACCTGTGAGCAACATTGATGTCAGCATGACTTAAATTGATGTGCAGATTATCTTTAACTGAATTCACAACAAGGTCAGTTGAGTTTTCATGGTTTTGTTCTCTGGGCAATGCAGGACCACTAATTATTATAGTATCTCTTCTTTCATATTGTTCTACATCATCTAGTTGATTTTCAAGTTTGCTGACTGTATCCTCAAGTGAGGTCACTTTGTCCTGCAACTTTTCAATTTTTTCATCTTTTTCCTTGGAAAGAATAGACAGAGCTTTCACTATTGTGTTCACTATCACTTTACCTTCTTCGGACAGACGAGCAATGTCACTGGAGATGAATTCAGTCAAGGATGTTTGTTGTGGGTGCTTGTCCCATGGCTTGAGTTGGTGTCTTGACCATCTCGGCTATGGCTGTCCCCTGCTTCTGTCCAACTGGAGTAGATACCACAGCTGCTACGTCAGACCCTGCCGCAGGTACAGGGGCGAAATCTGCGACGAGCCGGGGTTTGTTTATGTTTGGCAAATATTGTTGGAACAGTCCAGCGGCGGAGGCAGAGGACTTGTTTTGCTGGCTTATTCTTCCTTCACATCCTTCTATGTACTGGTTCTTGTATGGATCTTATGGCGGAGACATACCCGGAACAGCCCGTAATGGTTCTTGGATAATAGGCGGGTGTAGCAAGCAGAAAAAATGTGGAAAGTGAGGAGCTCCAAGGCACACCTTGTCTCAACGGAGCTACCTTATTACTATTTGCACTAAGACATTAATTAAAGATGGATTCCTCTCTAACAAATGACTTTTAAATAAAACAATCTAACACAACTAAGGATTCCGGTAGCGCTGATTTGTCTGCTCATGGTACATGGTGCAGAACGTCTTGGATGGTGACGGGCCCGCGTAATCTCCCTAGAAATTGGCTGGAGCGAGGGAGGGCCAGCGTGGTCGTTTAAGGTCTGAGAATGGCGGTGGTATCCATCCGCGTTCGATTTGGCGATACGTGATTGGCCTAGCACAATTCTTCGAATTACTTAATTCTCCTGTGCCTTCCTTTTTTTTTTTTTTTTTTTATGTATGAAGGACACTGGCCAAAGGCAACAAAAATCAATAAAAAAAAAAATGCCCACTGAAATGCCAGTCCCGTGAAAGGGTCAAGGCAGTGGTCAAAAATTGGTGGATAAGTGTCTTGAAACCTCCCTCTTGAAGGAATTCAAGTCATAGGAAGGTGGAAATACAAAAGCAGGCAGGGAGTTCCAGAGTTTACCAGAGAAAGGGATGAATGATTAAGAATACTGGTTAACTCTTGCGTTAGAGAGGTGGACAGAATAGGGGTGAGAGAAAGAAGAAAGTCTTGTGCAGCGAGACAGCGGAAGGAGGGGAGGCATGCAGTTAGCAAGATCAGAAGAGCAGTTAGCATGAAAATAGCGGTAGAAGACAGCTACATATGCAACATTGCGGCGGTGAGAGAGAGGCTGAAGACAGTCAGTTAGAGGAGAGGAGTTGATGAGACGAAAAGCTTTTGATTCCACCCTGTCTAGAAGAGCAGTGTGAGTGGAACCCCCCAGACATGTAAAGCATACTCCATACATGGACGGATAAGGCCCTTGTACAGAGTTAGCAGCTGGGAGGGTGAGAAAAACTGGCGGAGACGTCTCAGAACACCTAACTTCATAGAAGCTGTTTTAGCTAGAGATGAGATGTGAAGTTTCCAGTTCAGATTATAAGTAAAGGACAGACCGAGGATGTTAAGTGTAGAAGAGGGGGTCAGTTGAGTGTCATTGAAGAAGAGGGGATAGTTGTCTGGAAGGTTGTGTCGAGTTGATAGATGGAGGAATTGAGTTTTTGAGGCATTGAACAATACCAAGTTTGCTCTGCCCCAATCAGAAATTTTAGAAAGATCAGAAGTCAGGCGTTCTGTGGCTTCCCTGCGTGATATGTTTACCTCTTGAAGGGTTGGACGTCTATGAAAAGACGTGGAAAAGTGCAGGGTGGTATCATCAGCGTAGGAAAGGATAGGACAAGAAGTTTGGTTTAGAAGATCATTAATGAATAATAAGAAGAGAGTTGGTGACAGGACAGAACCCTGAGGAACACCACTGTTAATAGATTTAGGAGAAGAACAGTGACCGTCTACCACAGCAGCAATAGAACGGTCAGAAAGGAAACTTGAGATGAAGTTACAGAGAGAAGGATAGAAACCGTAGGAGGATAGTTTGGAAATCAAAGCTTTGTGCCAGACTCTATCAAAAGCTTTTGATATGTCCAAGGCAACAGCAAAAGTTTCACCAAAATCTCTAAAAGAGGATGACCAAGACTCAGTAAGGAAAGCCAGATCACCAGTAGAGCGGCCTTGACGGAACCCATACTGGTGAGCAGATAGAAGGTTGTGAAGTGATAGATATTCAAGAATCTTCCTGTTGAGGAGAGACTCAAAAACTTTAGATAGGCTGGAAATTAAAGCAATAGGACGGTAGTTTGAGGGATTAGAACGGTCACCCTTTTTAGGAACAGGTTAAATGTAGGCAAACTTCCAGCAAGAAGGAAAGGTAGATGTTGACAGACAGAGCTGAAAGAGTTTGACTAGGCAAGGTGCAAGCACGGAGGCACAGTTTCGGAGAACAATAGGAGGGACCCCATCAGGTCCATAAGCCTTCCGAGGGTTTAGGCCAGCGAGGGCATGGAAAACATCATTGCGAAGAATTTTAATACGTGGCATGAAGTAGTCAGAGGGTGGAGAAGAGGGAGGAACAAACCCAGAATCGTCGAAGGTAGAGTTTTTAGCAAAGGTTTGAGCAAAGAGTTCAGCTTTAGAAATAGATGTGATAGCAGTGGTGCCATCTGGTTGAAGTAGAGGAGGGAAAGAAGAAGAAGCAAAGTTATTGGAGATATTTTTGGCTAGATCCCAGAAATCACGAGGGGAGTTAGATCTTGAAAGGTTTTGACATTTTCTGTTAATGAAGGAGTTTTTGGCTAGTTGGAGAACAGACTTGGCATGGTTCCGGGCAGAAATATAAAGTGCATGAGATTCTGGTGATGGAAGGCTTAAGTACCTTTTGTGGGCCACCTCTCTATCATGTATAGCACGAGAACAAGCTGTGTTAAACTAAGGTTTAGAAGGTTTAGGACGAGAAAAAGAGTGAGGAATGTAGGCCTCCATGCCAGACACTATCACCTCTGTTATGCGCTCAGCACACAAAGACGGGTCTCTGACACGGAAGCAGTAGTCATTCCAAGGAAAATCAGCAAAATACCTCCTCAGGTCCTCCCAACTGGCAGAGGCAAAACGCCAGAGGCACCTTCACTTAGGGGGATCCTGAGGAGGGATTGGAGTGATAGGACAAGATAAAGATATGAGATTGTGATCGGAGGAGCCCAACGGAGAAGAAAGGATGACAGCATAAGCAGAAGGATTAGAGGTCAGGAAAAGGTCAAGAATGTTGGGCGTATCTCCAAGACGGTCAGGAATGCGAGTAGGTTGTTCCACCTATAACCTATCTGCTTCTATATATGACTACAGTACATCCTCCTCTGTCGGGTTTTGGTATCCATGTTGCATTACATTAAAAAAAAAATAATAGACAAGTTTATGGATGAGGATAGCAGATGGAAATAGGTAGGTGTGTTTCATACAGGGACTGCCACGTGTAAGCCTGGTCGCTTCTTGCAGCTTCCCTTATTTCTTATGTTCTTATGTTCTTAATAATTAGGTGAGTTTTCTGGGTCTGCGTAGTTGTAGCTAAAAGCGCGCGATATTTGAGTATCCAAGGTAAGAGAGTCTGAGATATTTCCAGGGGTGGTGAGTATAAATCTCTCTATTAGTATATTAAAAAAAAAAAAAGCATACAAGAAACCCTTAATATAACACAAACCGCCAAAAAACCTCGTTACGATAACTACCCCATTATCTGCCTCCTCATAAACTTTATTATAAAACTCAAGTACTTGAGGTAAGACTTCCCCTTCGTAAAGCCATGCTGTGACTGATTTATCAAGCTGTTTTTTTTTTTTTTGTAGGAGGGTCATTGACCAAGGGCAAGAAAAATCTAATGAAAAAAAATAATAATAATAATAAGCCCACTGAGATACCAGTCCCAGAAAAGGGTCCAAAGCGGTGGTCAAAAATTGAACGATAAGCGTCTGGAAAACTCCCTCTTCAAGGAATTCAAGTCATAGGAAGGTGTAAATACAGAAACAGGCAGGAAGTTCTACAGTTTACCAGAGAAAGGGATGAATGATTGAGAATACTGGTTAACTCTTGCATTAGAGAGGTGGACAGAATAGGGGTGAGAGAAAGAAGAAAGTCTTCGGCAGAGAGGCTGAGGGAGGAGGAGAGACATGCAATTAGCAAGATCAGAAGAGCAGTTAGCATGAAAATAGCGGTAGAAGATAGATAGAGATGCAATATTATGGCGATGAGAGAGAGAGGCTGAAGACAGTGAATTAGACGAGAGGAGTTGATGACACGAAAACTTTTGATTCCACCCTGTCTATAAAAGCAGTATGAGTGGAACTCACCCCCCCCAACCATGTGTATCATACTTTGTACATGGACGGATAAGGCCCTTGTACAGAGTTAGCAACCGGGGGGTGGAGGGTGAGAAAAACTGGCGGAGACGTCTCAGAACATCAAACTTCATAGAAGCGGTTTTACCTAGAGATAAAATGTCAAGTTTTCAGTTTAGATTATAGGTAAAGAACAGACCAGCGATGTTCAGTGTAGAAGAGGGGGACAGTTGAGTATCACTGAAGAAGAAAGGATAGTTGTCTGGAAGGATGTGTCGAGTTCACAGATGGATAAATTGTGTTTTTGAGGCATTGAACAATACCAAGTTTTAACCTTCCCAATCATAAATTTTAGAAAGATATGAAATCTGGCGTTCTGTGGCTTCCCTGCGTGAAATGTTTACTTCCTGAAGGCTTGGACGTCAATGAAAATACGTGGAAAAGTGTAGGGTGGTATCATCAGTGTATAAATGCACAGGCCAAGAAGTTTCTTTAGGTCATTGATGAATAATAAGAAGAGAGTGGGTGACAGGACATAACCCTGAGGAACACTACTGTTAATAGCTTTAGGAAAACAAGTGACCGTCTACCACACCAGCAAAAAAACGGTCAGAAAGAAAACTTCAGATGAATTTACAGAGATAGAAGCCGTAGGAGGGTAGTCTGGAAACCAAAGGTTTGTGCCAGACACTATCAGAAGCTTTTGATATGTCCAAGGGAACAACAAAAGTTTCACCAAAATCTTTAAAAGAGGATGACCAAGACTCATTAAGGAACAACAGAGAATCAACAGCAGAGCGGCCTTGACGGAACCTTACTGGCGATCAGATAAAAGATTGTGAAGTGATAGGTCTTTAAGAACCTTCTTGTTGAGGATAGATTCAAAAACCTTAAATAGGCAGGAAATTCAAGCAATAGGACAGTAGTTTGAGGGATTAGAACGGTCACCCTTTTTAGGAACAGGCTGAATGTAGGCAAACTTCCAGCAAGAAGGAAAGGTAGATGTTGACAGAGTTGAAAAGGGTTTGACTAGGCAAGGTGCAAACACGGAAGCACAGTTTCGGAAAACAGTGGGAGGAACCCCATCAAGTCCATAAGCATTCCGAGGGTTAAGGCCAACAAGAGCATGGAAAACAACACTGCGAAGATTTTTAATAGGTAGCATGGAGTAGTCAGAAGGTGAAGGAGAGGGAGGAACAAACCATAAATCGTCCAAGATAGAGTTTTTAGCAAAGGTCTGAGCGAAAAGTTCAGCTTTAGATATAGATGTGATAGCAGTTGAAGTAAAGGAGGGAAAGAAGAAGCAAAGTTAATGGAGATATTTTTCTAAATACCAGAAGTCACGAGGGGAGTTAGATTTTGAAAGATTTGGACACTTTCTATTAACATAGGAGTTTTTGGCTATTTGGAAAACAGACTTGGGATGGTTCCGGACAAACAGAAATATAAAGCTGTATTAAACTAAGGTTTGGAAGGTTTAAGTCAAGCAAAAGAGTGAGTAATGTACGCCTCCATGCCAGACACTATCACTTCTGTTATGTTTTCGGCACACAGAGACGGGTCTCTGGCACGGAAGCAGTAGTCATTCCTAGGAAAATCAGCAAAATACTTAATCATGTCCCCCCAACTAGCAGAGGCAAAACGTCTGAGGCACCTCCGCTTAGAGGAATCCTGAGGAGAGATTGAAGCGATAGGACAAGATACAGATATGAGATTGTGATCAGAGGAGCCCAATGGAAGAGAGAGTGAGACAGCATAAGCAGAAAGATTATAAAATTAGGAAAAGGTCAAGAATGTTGGGCGTATCTCTACGACGGTCAGGCATACGAGCAAGGTGTTGCACGAATTGTTCTAGGTCGTCGAGGATTGCAGAGTTGAAGGGTAATTTACCACGATGGTCACTGAAGGGAGAGGACAGCCAAAGCTGGTGGTGAACATTGAAGTCTCCAAGAATAAAGATTTTCGCAAAAGGGAAGAAAGTCAGAATGTGTTCCACTTTGAAAGTTAAGTAGTCAAACAATTTCTTATAGTCAGAGGAGTTAGGTGAGAGGTATACAGCACAGATAAATTTAGTTTGAGAGTGACTGTGTAGTTGTAGCCAGATGGTGGAAAACTCGGAAGATTCATGAGCCTGGGCACTAGAACAAGTTAAGTCGTTAAGCACAAAAATGCAACATCCAGCTTTGGATGGAAAACGAGAATAGAGAAAGTAGGAGGAAGCAGAAAAGCAGCTAATGTCATTTTTCTCGGACATCTGTGTTTCAGTGAGGAAAAGAAGATGAGGCTTAGTAGAAGAGAATGTTGCAGACGTTAATGAAGAAAAAGCTGAGGGGGTGGGGGTATCAAGACACTTAGGTTCGATATCAAAAGAGCACTCCGACCAAGGGACATTTGTGGTCCCCTCTCCAGATGGGGACTCTGAGGGTAATGTAGGAGTCGCCATGATCATTTTGAGTAAAGGTGTGTAATTAGGTGGTTGTAGTTTTATGTGAATGAAGAGAATTGTCTTTAGAGGGCAGGTTGTGACTGCTGCCTTGTGTTGTGAGACACAAAGGGAAACGTTCAGTGAGGTCACAGTTCGGTTTGCCCTTCAACATACTGGCCAACAAACTAACCAAACTCTCTTGAGGTCACTCAAATTGTGAGGCCTTCTTCACAAATCTCCTAAACCATTCCGTTACTTTCTTTTCATTCAAACTCCGTACATCTGGCATTCCACTGTATCCTCCACTCCTTCTCTCCTCAAGCCATAAAGTGAATTAACTTCCATTCTTCTCTAACTCAAATACTCTGTTCTTTTCATCCTCATCTTTCTTCTGTCTCAAACATTTTCATCCTTGCTTTCTTTTCGGCTTCAAGTAACCTCATTTCCTTCTCCCTCTCAGCATCAAGCCTCCTGGCGTCCCTAGCCTCTTCAGCCTTTAATCTCCTTTCCTCTACTTTCACCTCCATTCCCCTCATCTTCATCTTCAATCTCAACTCCTTAGACATGCCTTCTGTCTGGGGAAATCCACCAATACTGTGGGCAGGGCTGACAAGTCCTTGGGACTATCTATGGGACTCTGTGTTCTCACACCAAACTGTGTCAAATCTACACTGCCACTTCCGGCAAAGGCAGGAGACTCGGGTCATGAGCCACTCCTGCTACCAGCGTTTCCCTCCATGGCGTAAGCTGTGTGTGGGCCCCCAAAGGACAACTAAATAAACAAACAACTATCTACCACACGTCGCTACGAATCTTATAGCGATCCTGGCAAGGTCACCAATTTCTGTTACGACCACAAACCCTGCCCCTCTCTCACCTTCGTTTATCTTGGCGAGCTTTCCTAAGTCACCATTTTATGTAACTTAATGTGGGGCCCAATCACGGGTCACAAGGCCCTTCTAGTCTCTTGCAGCCTTTAAACAAACAGTCATAATACCAGGTTCTGCTCCCCTTCTCGGCATCACTATGTGGGTCAGCCTCCCTACATTGCCACTTACTATGCAGTATAGTGCGGAGCCTAATTCACCTTAAAGGGTCCTTCAGGCCCCCTGTGGTGAATCACACAATAGTCGTCGGACTGTTTCACCTCCTACAGGCAAGGGAGTATTATAACTGCAAAATTACTCCAACAGCCGGGAAAGAATCGACAAGCGACAAATAAGGATTATAATATTATATGAACAACCGCCCTCACAACCAATAAGACAAAAATCGACCCACGTCTATACAATATTATCTCCTCCCGATGGAAAAAAAAATATATAAAACTTCCCAGAAGACCGACCCTATCACCCAAAGAAAGGTGAGGTCCAGGGAAGGAGTATACTTTACTGCACAGCAGTGTAAAAGTAATCCTCTGAATCCAGAATCCTTAAAAGAATACTGGAACCCAGTAACATTTAGCAACACGGTCAAGAAACCAAAAATACAAACACAAGCAGCCCACAGACAAAAGGAGGGCCCGCTGATCACTAAAATGCGCCTCCGAAACCCGGTCTTGTCTCCCGGGTAGGCAGCACACTAACGCCAGATAGGGGATCATCCCCCCTACTAGTCTGGCTTGGAACGACACACCAAGTCAGTCCTATGATTAGTGTGGTACCAAATAAGGTGACAGGGGCAGTACTGCCATTATCTCATATACAACCCTATCTATATCACGTTCTCTAAAATATCTACATCACGTTCTCGTGCCACCTCTCCCTCTCTCCGCGCTTCCTCACTCCTATACGGTCTCAGCTCGACTGAAGCGTGGGAAAACGTATGTGCAAGCTGTTCCACCCTTCCTCAAGAGGAAAGGGCACAAGGAAGGGATGGGGACATGACGCACAGTGGACACACCCTCACATAATACGAACAGCGAGACACAAACTCTTTAATAATTTCGCTTCTTACACTTCCTTGAAGGGGATAGCGGCAATTTAATGGTGGCATGTGTACATTCTATCCTCCCCTTTCAAGATGATGCACTAGAGAAAAAAAAGGGGATAATAGAAATATATCTACTAGCCTACCCAGAGGGCGGCTACCGCCGCAGAAGACCGGCCAGCCTAACACTCTCCCTTCCCTCGTCCCATTTTTTCTTTCTTGCTGCATGCAACAATAAACATACACACACACGCATATATATATATATATATATATATATATATATATATATATATATATATATATATATATATATATATATATATATATATATATATATATATATATATATATATATATATATTTTTTTTTTTTTTTTTTTTTTTTTTTTTTTTTTATGTAGGAAGGATACTGGCCAAGGGCAACAAAAATTTAATAAAAAAAATGCCCACTGAAATGGCAGTCCCATAAAAGGGTCAAAGCAGTGGTCAAAAATTGGTGGATAAGTGTCTTGAAACCTCCCTCTTGAAGGAATTCAAGTCGTAGGAAGGTGGAAATACAGAAGCAGGCAGGGAGTTCCAGAGTTTACCAGAGAAAGGGATGAATGACTGATAATACTGGTTAACTCTTGCGTTAGAAAGGTGGACAGAATAGGGGTGAGAGAAAGAAGAAAGTCTTGTGCAGCGAGGCCGCGTAAGGAGGTGAGGCATGCAGTTAGCAAGATCAGAAGAGCAGTTAGCATGAAAATAGCGGTAGAAGACAGCTACATATGCAACATTGCGGCGGTGAGAGAGAGGCTGAAGACAGTCAGTTAGAGGAGAGGAGTTGATGAGACGAAAAGCTTTTGATTCCACCCTGTCTAGAAGAGCAGTATGAGTGGAACCCCCCCAGACATGTGAAGCATACTCCATATATGGACGGATAAGGCCCCTGTACAGAGTTAGCAGCTCGGGGGGTGAGAAAAACTGGCGGAGACGTCTCAGAACACCTAACTTCATAGAAGCTAGAGATGAGAAGTGAAGTTTCCAGTTCAGATTATAAGTAAAGGACAGACCAAGGATGTTCAGTGTAGAAGAGGGGGACAGTTGAGCGTCATTGAAGAAGAGGGGATAGTTGTCTGGAAGGTTGTGTCGAGTTGATAGATGGAGGAATTGAGTTTTTGAGGCATTGAACAATACCAAGTTTGCTCTGCCCCAATCAGAAATTTTAGAAAGATCAGAAGTCAGGCGTTCTGTGGCTTCCCTGCGTGATATGTTTACCTCCTGAAGGGTTGGACGTCTATGAAAAGACGTGGAAAAGTGCAGGGTGGTATCATCAATGTAGGAGTGGATAGGACAAGAAGTTTGGTTTAGAAGATCATTAATGAATAATAAGAAGAGAGTGGGTGACAGGACAGAACCCTGAGGAACACCACTGTTAATAGATTTAGGAGAAGAACAGTGACCGTCTACCACAGCAGCAATAGAACGGTCAGAAAGGATACTTAGATGAAGTTACAGAGAGAAGGATAGAAACCGTAGGAGGGTAGTTTGGAAATCAAAGCTTTGTGCCAGACTCTATCAAAAGCTTTTGATATGTCCAAGGTAACAGCAAAAGTTTCACCAAAATCTCTAAAAGAGGATAACCAAGACTCAGTAAGGAAAGCCAGAAGATCACCAGTAGAGTGGCCTTGACGGAACCCATACTGGTGATCAGATAGAAAGTTGTGAAGTGATAGATATTTAAGATTCTTCCTGTTGAGGATAGATTCAAAAACTTTAGATAGGCAGGAAATTAAAGCAACAGGACGGTAGTTTGAGGAATTAGAACGGTCACCCTTTTTAGGTTGAATGTAGGCAAACATCCAGCAAGAAGGAAAGGTAGATGTTGACAGACAGAGCTGAAAGAGTTTGACTAGGCAAGCACGGAGGCACAGTTTCGGAGAACAATAGGAGGGACCCCATCAGGTCCATAAGCCTTCCGAGGGTTTAGGCCAGCGAGGGCATGGAAAAACATCATTGCAAAGAATTTTAATACGTGGCATGAAGTAGTCAGAGGGTGGAGGAGAGGGAGGAACAAGCCCAGAATCGTCCAAGGTAGAGTTTTTAGCAAAGGTTTGACCGAAGAGTTCAGCTTTAGAAATAGATGTGATAGCAGTGGTGCCATCTGGTTGAAATAGAGGAGGGAAAGAAGAAGAAGCAAAGTAATTGGAGATATTTTTGGCTAAATGCCAGAAATCACGAGGGGAGTTAGATCTTGAAAGGTTTTGACATTTTCTGTTAATGAAGGAGTTTTTGGCTAGTTGGAGAACAGACTTGGCATGGTTCCGGGCAGAAACATAAAGTGCATGAGATTCTGGTGATGGAAGGCTTAAGTACCTTTTGTGGGCCACCTCTCTATCATGTATAGCACGAGAACAAGCTGTGTTAAACCAAGGTTTGGAAGGTTTAGGACGAGAAAAAGAGTGAGGAATGTAGGCCTCCATGCCAGACACTATCACCTCTGTTATGCGCTCTGTACACAAAGACGGGTCTCTGACACGGAAGCAGTAGTCATTCGAAGGAAAATCAACAAAATACCTTCTCAGGTCCCCCCAACTAGCAGAGGCAAAGCACCAGAGGCACCTTCGCTTAGGGGGATACTGAGGAGGGATTGGAGCGATAGGACAAGATACAGATATGAGATTGTGATCGGAGGAGCCTAACGGAGAAGAAAGGGTGACAACATAAGCAGAAGGATTAGAGGTCAGGAAAAGGTCAAGAATGTTGGGCATATCTCTAAGACGGTCAGGAATACGAGTAGGGTGTTGCACCAATTGCTCTAGGTCATGGAGGATAGGAAAGTTGTAGGCTAGTTCACCAGGATGGTCAGTGAAGGGAGAGGAAAGCCAAAGCTGGTGGTGAACATTGAAATCTCCAAGAATGGAGATCTTTGCAAAAGGGAAGAAGGTCAGAATGTGCTCCACTTTGGAAGTTAAGTAGTCAAAGAATTTCTTATAGTCAGAGGAGTTAGGTGAGAGGTATACAGCACAGATAAATTTAGTATGAGAGTGACTCTGTAGTCGTAGCCAGATAGTGGAAAACTCGGAAGATTCAAGAGCGTGGGCACGAGAGCAGGTTAAGTCATTGCGCACATAAATGAGGATAGAGAAAGTAGGACGGAACAGAAAAGGGGCTACTGTCAGTTGCCTCAGACACCTGAGTTTCAGTGAGGAAAAGAAGATGAGGTTGGAGAGGTGGTGTTCTACAGATTGAAAATTAGATCTTAGACCGCGAATGTTGCAGAAGTTAATGAAGAAAAAGTTGAGGGGGGGTGTCAAGACACTTAGGGTCGTCGACAGAAAGGCAGTCCGACCTGGGGACATTTATGGTCCCCTCCCCACATTGGGAACTCCGAGGCTGGTGTAGGAATCGTCATGATGATTTTAAAATTTTTGAGTGAAGGGTGTGTGCGTTATTAGGTGCTTGTAGTTTTGTGTGGAGGAAGAGAGTTGTCTTTAGAGGGCAGGGTGTGACTGCTCCCCTTGTGTTGTGAGACACAAAGGGAAACGTTCAGTGAGGTCACAGCTGGGTTTAATGATAAGTTCACAGCACCCCCTGAACAGTGCTTTAGACCTCACTAAAATGTGTTGCAAAGTGCGCTTCATTATGATGTTTACTCTTGGCTTGGAAGGCGAAGCTGGCAAAAGCCGAGTAGACATTTGGACGAGAAAAAAAACTAATGTGACTTGCAAAGAGGAAACGGGTACGAGAAAGGCAAGAAAGGAGGAAGAGAAAGACGGGCGTCGATTGTAGAGTGGAGTGGAGTAGCAAAGTGATAAATGTCACTGTGCGTCTGTGATCCTTAGCATCCACTATCATCAAGTTCTTTATACATATATATATATATATATATATATATATATATATATATATATATATATATATATATATATATATATATATATATATATATATATATATATATATATATATATATATATTCTCTTTTAAATTTTGGTTGATGACTTCGCCGTAGCTAGTCCTTTCTATATCGCGATTTCGGGTTCCTTAAGCCTTCCTCAGTAACTGTGGAATAACTTGACACACTAGGGAGGCTGGGTTGTGAGTCTTGGCGTCGCTCTGGGTCATAAAAGGCACTGACTGACTGGTACAGCGCACCAGATGGGCTCTTTAACTGGTGGCGGTGGGAGGTGCTGATTGCTTGGCTTCGATTAGCTGGAAGGATCTCTCTGTGGCGGTGGTATTTGGTCCCTTCTCATGATTGGTAGGCCCTGTAAATCTTCGGCCTGTACATTGAGCTTTTAGTTAATTTTTATTTATTTATTTATTTTATTTATTTTTTTATGTAGGGCGAAGGGCAACAAAAAAAAAAATAAGATGACAGTCCCAGAAAAGGGTCCAAAGCGGTTGTCAAAAACTGAAGGATAAGTGTCTTGAAACCTCCCTCTTTAAGGAATTCAAGTCATAGGATGGTGGAAATATACAAACATGCAGGGAGTTACAGAGTTTACCAGAGAAAGGGATGAATGACTGTGGGGATGAATGGGTGGGGGGTGAGAAAAAACTGGCGGAGACGTCTCAGAAAACCTAGCTTCATAGAAGCTATTTTAGTTAGAGATAAGATGTGAAGTTTCTAGTTCAGATTATAAATAGAGGACGGAACGAGGATGTTCAGTGTAGAAGAGGGGGACAGCTGAGTATCAGTGAAGAAAAGGGGATAGTTATCTGGAATGTTGAGTCGAGTTGATATATGGATGAATTGAGTTTTAAGGCAATAAATAATACCAAATTTGCTCTGCTCGAATAAGAAAAAAAAAATCAGAAGTCAGGTGTTCTGTACCTTCCCTCCGTGAAATGTTTACTTCTTAAAGGGTTGGACTTCTATGAAAAGACGTGGAAAGGTGCCGGGTGGTATCATCAGCGTAGGAGTGATAGGAAAAGGAGTTAGGTTTAGAAGGTAATTGATGAATGATAAGAGAGTGGGTTAAGACAGAACCCTGAAGAACACCAATGTTAACAGATGTAGAAGAACAGTGACCATCTACCACAGCAGTCAGAAACAGTCAGAAAGTAAACTTGAGACGAAGTTACAGGGAGAAGGATGGAAGTCGTAGGTGGGTAGTTTGGTAATCAAAGCTTTCTACCAGTCTCAATCTATAGGTTTTAATATGTCTAAGGCAACCGCAAAAGTTTTACAAAAAAACTCTAATAGAGGATGACCAAGACTCAGTAAGGAAAGCCTGATCACCAGTAGAGCAGCCTTGAAGGAACAACATATTGGCGATCACATACAAGGCTGTGAAGCGATAGATGTTTAAAAAACTTCCTGTTAAGGATACATTAAAAACTTTGGATAGGCAGGGAATTTAAGCAATAGGACGGTCGTTTGAGGGATTAGAACGGTCACCCTTTTTAAAAACAGGCTGAATGTAGGCAAAGGAAGGAAAGGTAGATGTTGACAGACAGAATTGAAAGAGTTTGACCAGGCAAGGTGGAAGCACGGAAGTACAGTTTCGGAGAACAAAAGGAGGAATTTCATCATGTAGATAAACCTTCAGAGGGTTAACGCCAGCAAGGGCATGGAAAACATCTTTCGAAGGGTGGGGGAGAGGGAGGAACGAGCACTGAATCGTCCAAGGTAAAGTTTTTAGCAAAGGTCTGAGCGAAGAGTTCAACTTTAGAGAGAGAGATGTGATAGCAGTGGTGCCATCTGCTATAAAAGAGGAAAAGAAGGAGGAAAGTTATTGGAGTTATTTTTGACTAGATAACAGAAGTCACGAGGGGAGTTAGATCTTTAAAGGTTTTGACATTTTCTATTAACGAAAGAGTTTTTGGGTATTTAGAGAACAGAATTAGCATGGTTCCGGGCTAAAATAAAAGTGCATGAGATTCTGGTGATGGAAGCTTAAGTACCTTTTGTGGGCCACTTTTCTATCATGCATAGCACGAGCTGTATGGAAGGATTACGTCAAGAAAAAGACAGAGGAATGTACGTCTCCATGTCAGACACTATCACCTCTGTTATGCGCTCAGCACAAAGAGACGGGTCTCTGACACAGAAGCAGTAGTCATTCCTTGGAAAATCAGTAAAATACATCATCAGGCCCCCGAACTAGCAGAGGCAAAACGCCAGAGGTACCTCCGCTTAGGGGGGATCCTGAGGAGGGATTGGAGCGATAGGGCAAGATACAGATATGAGATTGTGATCGGAGAAGCCCAACGGAAAAGAGAGTGTGCCAGCATAAGCAGAACGATTAGAGGTTAGGATAAGGTCAAGAATGTTGGGCATCTCCAAAACGGTCAGGAATACGAGTGGGTTGTTGCACCAATTGTTCTAGGTCGTGGAGATTAGCAAAGTTGAAGGCTAGTTCACAAGGATGGTCAGTGAAAAGAGAGGAAAGCGAAAACTGGTGGTGAACATTGAAGTCTCTACGAATGTACAATGCTAAAGAGAAGAGAGGCAAAATGTGCTCAACTTTGGAAGTCAAGTTTTCAAAGAATTTCTTATAGTCAGTGGAGCTAGGTGAGAGGTATACAGCACAGATATATTTAATTTACAAGGAGAAGGCAGTAGGCATCTGCCGAAACAAAAATTACTCCCAGTGAGGTCTAAAACACTGGATCAGGGCGTGCCGTGAACTTATTAAACCCAGGTGTGACCTCACTGAACGTTTCCCTTTGTGTCTCACAACACAAGGGGACAGTCACAGCCTGCCTTCTAAAGACAACTATCTTTCTCCCCCCCCCAAAAAAAAAAAAACTAAAAACTAAATAAGAAAAAAACCACTATAAACACCTAATAACACACACAACCTCCACTCATAATTTCAAAATTTTCATGGTGACTCCTACACCAGCCTCAGAGTGCCCATCTGGGGAGGGGACCACAAATGTCCCCAGGTCGGACTGCATTTCTGACAACGACACTTAGTGTCTTGACACCCCCTCAACTTTTTCTTCATTACTTTCTGTAACATTCGCGGTCTCAGATCTAATTTTCAGTCTGTAAGACATCACCTCTCCTCTTCTAAACCTCATCTTATTTTTCTCACTGAAACACAGAGTCAATTGACAGTAGCCCGTTTTCTGTTCTCTTGTACTTTCTCTATCCTCATTTTCATACCAAAGTTGGATGTTGCATTTATGTGCGCAACGACTTAACATGCTCTCGTGCCCACGCTCTTAAATCTTGTGAGTTTTTCGCAGTCTGGCAATAACTTTTTTTTTTTATGTAGGAGTGACTGGCCAAGGGCAACATAAATCCAATAAAAAAAAAAAAAAAAGGCCCGCTGAGATGCCAATCCCAGAAAAGGGCCCAAAGCGGTAGTCTAAAATGTAAAGATAATATCTTGAAATCTCCGTCTTGAAGGATTTCAAGTCATAGGAAGGCGGAAATACAGAAGCACGCACAGCTTTCTAGAGTTTACCAGAGAAAAGGATGAATGACTGAGAATACTGGTTAACTCATGCATTAGAGAGGTAGAGAGAAAAAGGGTGAGAGAAAGAAGAAAGTCTTGTGCAGCGAGGCTATGGGAGAAGAGGCTTGCAATTAGCAGGATCAGAAAATCATTTAGCATGAAAATAGCGGTAAAAGACAGCTAGAGATGCAACATTGCGGCGATGGGAGGGAGGCTGAAGACAGCCCCTTAGAGGAGAGTAGTTGATGAGACGAAAAGCTTTTGATTCCAACCTGTCTAGAAGAGCGGTATGAATGGAACACACCCAGACATGTGAAGCATACTCTACTCCATACATGGACGGATAAGGCAGTTGTACAGAGTTAGCAGCTAGGAGATAAGAAAAACTGGCGGAGGAACGCCTAACTTCATAGAAGATTTTGAAGCTAGAGATGAGATGTGAAGTTTCCAGTTCAGATTATAAGTAAAAGACAGGCCGACAATGTTCAGTGAAGAAGAAGGGGACAGTTGAGGGTCACTAAAGAAGAGGGGATAGTTGTCTGGAACGTTGTGTCGAGTTGATATATGGAGGAACTGAGTTCCTTGGTAAAAAATACCAAGTTTGCTCTGCCCCAATCTGAAAATTAGAAAGATCAGAAGTCAAGCGTTATGGCCCTTCCCTGCGTGAAATGTTTACTTCCTAAAGAGTTGGACATCCTGAAGTAGATAGGACAAAAAGTTCATTGATGAATAATAAGAAGAGATTGGGTGACAGGACAGAACCCTGAGAAACACCACTGTTAATAGATTTAAAAAAAAAAAACAGTGACCGTCTACCACAGCAGCAATAGAACGGTCAGAAAGGATACTTGGGATGAAGTTACAGAGAGAAGAATAGAAGACATAGGAGGGCAGATTGGAAATCAAAGCTTTGTAGCAGACTCTATCAAAAGCTTTTTATATATCCAAGGCATCAACAAAAATTTCATCAAAATCTTTAAAGGAGGATGACCAATACTCAGTAAGGAAAGCCAGAAGATCACCAGTAGAGCGGCGTTGAAGGAACCCATAATGGCGATCAGATAGAAGGTTGTGAAGTGATAGATGATTAAGAATCTTCCTGTTGAGGATAAATTAAAAAACTTTAGATAGGCAGAAAATTAAAGCAATAGGTCAGTAGTCTGAAGGATTAGAACGGTCGTCCTTTTTAGGAACAGGCTGAATGTAAGCAAACATTCAGTGAGGTCTCAGCTGTGTTTAATGATAAGTTCACAGCACCCCTTGATCCAGTGCTTTGACCTCACTGGGAGCAATTATCGTTTCGGCAGGTGCCTACTGCCTCTTCAACGTATATATATATATATATATATATATATATATATATATATATATATATATATATATATATATATATATATATATATATATATATATATATATATAGTAGGAACACTGCTCTAGGGCAACAAAAATCCTCCCCCCCCCAAAAAAAAACCACTGAGATGCCAGTCCCAGAAAAGGGTCCGAAGCGGTATTCAAAAATTGAAGGATAAGTGACTTCAAACCTCTCTCTCTTGAAGGAATTCAAGTCATAGGAAGTGGATATATAGAAGCAGGCAGGGAGTTCCGGAGTTTACCAGAGAAATGGAAGAATTATTTAGAATTCTGGTTAAGTTTTGCATTAGACAGGTGGACAAAATATGGGTGAGAGAAAGAAGAAAGTCTTGTGCAGCGAGGCCGCAGGAGGAGCAGAGGCATGCAGTTAGCAAGATCAGAAGATCAGTTAGCATGAAAATAGCGGTAGAAGACAGCTAGATATGCAACATTGCGGCGAGGAGAGAGGCTGAAAACAGTCAGTTAGAAGAGAGGAGTTGATGAGACGAAAATCTTTTGATTGAAGATCTTGAAGAGCGGTATGAGTAGAACCCCCCCCCCTCCCAGATTTGTGAAGTATATTCATACACGGGCGGATAAGGCCCTTGTACAAAGTTAGTAGGTCGGAGGATGAGAAAAACTGGCGAAGCCATCTCAGAACGCCTAATTTCATAGGGGATAGTTGTCTGGAAGGTTCTGTCGAGTTGATATATGAAGGAACTGAGTTTTTCAGTGAACAGTACCAAGTGAACAATAACAAGTTTGCTCTGCCCCAATCAGAAATTTTAAAATGATCAGAAGTCAGGCGTTCTGTGCCTCCCCTGCATGAAATGTTTACTTCCTGAAGAGTTGAACGTCAATGAAGATACATGGAAAAAAAACAACAAGAGGTTTGGTTTAGAAGATCATTGATGAATAATAAGAAGAGAGTGGGTGACAGGACAAAAACCTGAGGAACACCACTGTTAATAAATTTAGGAGAAGAACAGTGACCGTCGACCACAGCTTCAATAGAACGTTCTGAAAGGAAACTTGAGATGAGTTATAGAGAGGAGGATAGAAGCAATAGGAGGGTAATTTGGAAATCAAAGTTTTGTGGCAAACTCTATCAAAAGTTTCACCAAAATCTCTAAAAGCGGATGACCAAGATTCAGTAAGGAAAGCCAAAAGATCACCAGTAGAACACATACTGGCGATCAGATAGAAGGTTGTGAAGTGATAGATGTTTAAGAATCTTCCTGTTAAGGATAGATTCAAAAGCTTTAGATAGGCAAGAAAGGACGGTAGTTTGAGGGATTAGAACTGCCGTACTTTTTAGGAACAGGCTGAATGTACGCAAACTTCCAGCAAGAAGAAAGAAAAAGTAGATGTTGACATATAGAGTTGAAAGAATTTGACTAGGCAAGGTGCAAGCACGGAGGCACAGTTTCGGAGAACAATAGGAGGAACCCCATCAGGTCCATAAGCCGTCCGAGGGTTTAGGCCTACGGTGGCATGGAAAACATCGTTGCGAAGAATTTTTATAGATTGCATGAAGTAGTCAGACTTGGAGGAGAGGTGAGGAGATAGCCCTGAATCGTTCAAGGTAGAGTTTTTAGCAAAAGTTTGAGGGAAGAATTCAGCTTTAGAGATAGTTGCGATAGCACTGGTGCCATCTGGTTGAAATAAAAGAGGGAAAGAAGAAGCAAGGTTACTGGAGATATTTTTGGCTAGATGCCAGGAGTCACGAGGGGAGTTAGATCTTGAAAGATTTTGACAGTATTAATGAAGGAGTTTTTGGCTAGTTGGAGAACAGACTTGGCATGGTTCCGGGCAGAAGTATATAGTGCATGAGATTTTGGTGATGGAAGGCTTAAGTACTTTTTGTGGGACTCCTCTCTATCATGTATAACACGAGAACAACCTGTGTTAAACCTAGGTTTGGAAGGTTTAAGTCAAGAAAAAGAATGAGGAATGATGCCTTCATGCCAGACACTATCCCCTGTGTTATGTACAGTGTTTCAGATATTACAATGCGTCTTACAACTGAACAAATATCTAAGATTTCAGTGATTTCTTCAATTTTTTTTTTCTTGTGATTTTGATACTGTGCTGCTGCTGTAGGTGTATTCTTGGGGTTCCGGATAGTAGGTGGCAGGTGAACTATCGAGACAGTTTTGTCGTTGTCATGCTGATGCAAGTGGAAGGGATGATTCAGAGTTTCCTCGTTTATAAGTAAACTTATACAAGGTGTGTGATGCTTGTAGGAGATGGCTGGTTTTCTTGTTCCTTTAGTATATTTTGAGCTTTATCTTCCTTTCTGGGTTTGTGGGCTTGGCATTTCTTTTAACTATTTGTGTAATAATTTTTATATTTTCTTTGTATGCTGAGGAGGAGAAAGCACGGTAGTATATAGTGATGACATGCTGTGGAGAAAAAGGCACAGTAATATATGGTGATGTCAGGCTTTCTTGCGTCTTCGGAAGGGCTCGAGATATGCCACTTTACGATGATATTCTTAGTTTGGTGTACGATGTTCTTTTCACAGGCGGGATTGATGCCAGTCGAAATTAATTTTTATTTATTAATTTTTTTTTACTTATATATTTCTGCATTTTTTTTTTTTTTTTGTATATGCAAAATTTGGATATATATATATATATATATATATATATATATATATATATATATATATATATATATATATATATATATATATATATATATATATATATATATATATATATATATATATATATATATATATATATATATATATATATATATATATATATATATATATATATATATATATATATATATATATATATATAACAATTCCCTGTTAACTTGCAGGTATGATCCTGGGGGTCCTGGCGCTTCTGATAGAGATCAGTCGTCCTGGGAATGATGAACATTGACCAAGAAAGAAATTTAAAAAACTATGGAGTCACATGTGGTCAAATTATTATAAAAAGAAATGCAATTATTACGTAGATTAAATGTGTAAAATTACGTGTGTGTGTGTGCTTGTGTGTGTGTGCATATATATATATATATATATATATATATATATATATATATATATATATATATATATATATATATATATATATATATATATATATATATATATATATATATATATATAATTTTTTTTTTTTATGTAGGAAGGACACTGGCCAAGGGCAACAGAAATCCAAAAAGAAAATATACCTACTGAAATGCCAGTTCCATAAAAGGATCAAAGCAGTGGTCAAAAATTGATGAATAAGTGTCTTGAAACCTCCCTCTTGAAGGAATTCAAGTCATAGGAAGGTGGAAATACAGAAGCAGGCAGGGAGTTACAGAGTTTACCAGAGAAAGGGATGAATGATTGAGAATACTGGTTAACTCTTGCGTTAGAGAGGTGGACAGAATAGGGGTGAAAGAAAGAAGAAAGTCTTGTGCAGCGAAACCGCGGAAGGAGAGGAGGCATGCAGTTAGCAAGACCAGAAGAGCAGTTAGCATGAAAATAGCGGTAGAAGACAACTAGATATGCAACATTGCGGCGGTGAGAGAGAGGCTGAAGACAGTCAGTTAGAGGAGAGGAGTTCATGAGACGAAAAGCTTTTGATTCCAGCCTGTCTAGAAGAGCAGTATGAGTTGAAACCCCCCAGACATGTGAAGCATACTCCATACATGGACGGATAAGGCCCTTGTACAGAGTTAGCAGCTGGAGGGGGGGTGAGAAAAACTGGCCTAACTTCATAGAAGCTCTTTTAGCTAGAGATGAGATGTGAAGTTTCCAGTTCAGATTATAAGTAAAGGACAGACAGAGGATGTTCAGTGTAGAAGAGGGGGACAGTTGAGTGTCATTGAAGAAAAGGGGATAGTTGTCTGGAAGGTTGTGTGGAGTTGATGGATGGAGGAATTTTTGAGTTTTTGAGGCATTGAACAATACCAAGTTTGCTCTGCCCCAATCATAAATTTGAGAAAGATCAGAAGTCAAGCGTTCTGTGGCTTCCCTGCGTGAAATGTTTAGTTCCTGAAGGGTTGGACGTCTATGAAAAGACGTGGAAAAGTGCAGGGTGGTATCATCAGCGTAGGAGTGGATAGGACAAGAAGTTTGGTTTAGAAGATCATTAATGAATAATAATAAGAAGAGAGTGGGTGACAGGACAGAACCCTGAGGAACACCACTGTTAATAGATTTACGAGAACAGTGACCGTCTACCACAGCAGCAATAGAACGGTCAGAAAGGAAACTTGAGATGAAGTTACAGAGAGAAGGAGAGAAACCGTAGGAGGATAGTTTGGAAATCAAAGCTTTGTGCCAGACTCTATGAAAAACTTTTGATATGTCCAAGGCAACAACAAAAGTTTCATCAAAATCTCTAAAAGAGGATGACCAAGAGTAAGTAAGGAAAGTCAGAAGATCACCAGTAGAGCGGCCTTGACGGAACCCATACTGGTGATCAGATAGAAGGTTGTGAAGTGATAGATGTTTAACAATCTTCCTGTTGAGGATAGATTCAAAAACTTTAGATAGGCAGGAAATTAAGGCAATAGGACGCTAGTTTGAGGGATTAGAACGGTCACCCTTTTTAGGAACAGGTTGAATGTAGGCAAACTTCAAGCAAGAAGGAAAGGTAGATGTTGACAGATAGAGCTGAAAGAGTTAGACTAGGCAAGGTGCAAGCACATAGGCACAGTTTCGGAAAATAATAGGAGGGACCCCCATCAGGTCCATAAGCCTTCTGATGGTTTAGGACAGCGAGGGCATGGAAAACATCATTGCAAAGAATTTTAATACGTGGCATGAAGTAGTCAGAGGGTGGAGGAGAGGGAGGAACAAGCCCAGAATCGCCCAAGGTAGAGTTTTTAGCAAAGGTTTGACCGAAGAGTTCAGCTTTAGAAATAGATGTGATAGCGGTGATCCCATCTGGCTGAAATAAAGGAGGGAAAGAAGAAGCAAAGTTATTGGAGATATTTTTGGCTAGATGCCAGAAATCACGAGGGGAGTTAGATATTGAAAGGTTTTGACATTTTCTGTTAATGAAGGAGTTTTTGCCTAGTTGGAGAACAGACTTGGCATGGTTCCGGGCAGAAATATAAAGTGCATGAGATTCTGGTGATGGAAGGCTTAAGTACATTTTGTGGGCCAACTCTCTATCTTGTATAGCACGAGAACAAGCTGTGTTAAACCAAGGTTTAGAAGGTTTAAGACGAGAAAAAGTGTGAGGAATGTACGTCTCCATGCCAGACACTATCACCACTGTCATGCGTTCAGCACACAAAGACGGGTCTCTGACACGGAAGGAATAGTCATTCCAAGGAAAATCAGCAAAATACCTCCTCAGGTCCCCCAACTACCAATGGCAAAACGCTAGAGGCACCTTCGCTTAGGGGGATCCTGAGGAGGGATTGGAGCGATAGGACAAGAAAAAGATATAAGATTGTGATCGGAGGAGCCCAACGGAGTCTGTCAACGTCTACCTTTTCTTCTTGCTGGAAGTTTGCCTACATTCAACCTGTTCCTAAAAAGGGTGACCGTTCTAATCCCTCAAACTACCGTCCTATTGCCTTAATTTCCTGCCTATCTAAATTTTTTTTTAATCTATCCTCAACAGGAAGTTTCTTAAACATCTATCACTTCACAACCTTCTATCTGATCGCCAGTATGGGTTCCGTCAAGGCTGCTCTACTGGTGATCTTCTGGATTTCCTTACTGAGTCTTGGTCATCCTCTTTTAGAGATTTTGATGAAACTTTTGCTGTTGCCTTGGACATATCAAAAGCTTTTGATAGAGTCTGGCACAAAGCTTTGATTTCCAAACTATCCTCTTACGGTTTCTCTCCTTCTCTCTGTAACTTCATCTCAAGTTTCCTTTCTGACCGTTCTATTGCTGCTGTGGTAGACGGTCACTGTTCTCCTAAATCTATTAACAGTGGTGTTCCTCAGGGTTCTGTCCTGTCACCCACTCTCTTCTTATTATTCATTAATGATCTTCTAAACCAAACTTCTTTTCCTATTCACTCCTACGCTGATGATACCACCCTGCACTTTTCCATGTCTTTTCATAGACGTCCAACCCTTCAGGAAGTAAACATTTCACGCAGTAAAGCCACAGAACGCTTGACTTCTGATCTTTCTCAAATTTCCGATTGGGGCAGAGCAAACTTGGTATTGTTCATTGGAAACTTGGTATTGTTCTAATAGTATAACTAAGGTAATAAGTATAAGGTATAAGTAAGGTAATTTTATGTATTTCTTAAGTGTCATTAAAGGAATGTTTATTAGATTTGCTGTCTAGAAATTTTTAAATAGTACTATTGATCTTGCTTCTTGTTATTGCTACTTCCCTCTCGTTACTCAAGTCAAGTATTTATTAAGCAATAGATGATAATCCCAACTACACATGCTGGCCAAAACAGCAATAACTCTACTTCATGACTTATTCCAGTCTTAAGGTCAACTCACATAAATAGAATCAAGCAAATAATTGTCCTACACTAAACGGTTAACAACATTGTTTTAAATATTATGGAAAACTCATTTAAAGACGAACGTAACCTAGTCCATCATGTGATGCAGTAACGCTCATTCTCCATCATTAAATACATTCATAAATACACAATATAAAATATTTTGATTATCTCATGTAATAAATCAAAGAAAATATTTTAACATAATAATTGATAATATAGGATAACACAGGAACACTGCATGTGAAAGGCCACAGAAATTATTGTTTCACACATTTTAATAAAGCACAATATAAATAGATGAACACATGAAAAGCACATGGACAACCACAGTATGCTTTGACATAACTATAGTCGAAACATTTAAGGCACTAGGATGTTTCTAAGTATTGCTCACGACCATGATGAAGTAGAAAACGATCAGCGACCCACATTTGTTTATGGTTCTACTTGTTCCCCTACTCGGCTGTTTGTCACGCCAGTGGCAGGAACATTCGATTTAAGGTAGCGTGATATGAGTAGACTTGAAAAGAAAGTTTGAATCAAGTTGATATACACCATTTATTTACATCAACATCAGAAGAGTTCACTCGTTACGGGATATTATGGTAACGTGGTGGTGTTAGGTCACTGATTACTGGAGAGACTAGCAATATGTCGCTTTGTTTTGTTATCAGTTAAAGAATGGCATCACTTCACTTAGTTTCTTTTTAGAGTTTAAACAGAGTTTGTGCACATACCCACATCACTGAGTTCAACGGAGATACCCCGGTAAGCATCCTGGGTAGCACTACCCCTGCCACACGCCCAGCCGGTGCCAGCTGTCTCGGGAAGGTGCCGCCGGCAACAGCCAGCGGAAGTAGACATAACATCGTGATCAGTCTGTGCTTGATGGCAACATTTCAACAGATGCAAAACAATGTAAGTTTCCACAATGGAAGTTTCCTACAACAAAAAAATCCTACCTATTCCTACGTTACCTATCCTTTACCTACCTAAGTGTACAACACTTGGGCACACTGTCCTGCTGTCTCTTGCTGTCTCCCTGCTATCTGCCTGCCCTTCGCCTTATATTCTATTTTTACTTGGTACATCGCTCGGTCACCTGCCTCGAGCGTCCTCGCGAGAAACCAGTCTAGAGACATGTACCTACCCATGTCATACATTGATGTCGTGGCCTGTTTCCTGCAGAGAAACCCTGGCCTTAAGGAATTTATAGAAAGCCGAAATTCGTCTGAGGAAACAAGTTTATGACAAGTAGTATGATGAAGGAAGGATAATGAGTATGAGGCTGTAAGTAGGAAGGTAAAGAATCATGGACAGTAGACTCTGACTCAAGAGAAATCTGCAAAAGATAGCTGAGAAATAAAGTTGGCGACATACTTTACAGTGGAAATATTCATTTTCCAGGTATGGATTATTTTGAAAATCTTTGGCATAAAGCCCTGATGTAGTTATTCCTAATGAGTAGTCACCTTGGAAGAAGTTCAGGAGCACACTTTTGGTGTGGAAAAGTGTCCTAACACTGTGGAAGACTGACGACCCTTCGCACATTTCACAGAGAAAGACATGGGTTTAGGAGAGAAGTAATGACGACCCATGAACCTTTTATGAAAGGTGTTGGAGCATAGAGACAAGCTCCTCGAAGCGATTTCATGTATCAGTGATATCTCGGACGCGTCGGTTTCCGTTAATGGTACAAAGGTAAAAAGTAAAGCAGGAGAAAATTAAAGGCCTACTTGTTCAGTTTTTGCAATAAAAAAAAAAAAAGATTGTGAGGATCCCCGACAGGGTATTGGAGACCGTCAACGTCTCCAAAAACGATTGACCGTGGGAGGCTTAAAGTCAGGATGGTAGGGAACAGTTCAATGTTCAATGATAACCATTGTACATCCTGTGTGATCGAAAAGGAACATAGACCACAATTGCATCTGAAACGAGCATTGAACTACCTATATTTAATCCAGTAAATATAGGTAGAAGGGAAAAATTACCCTGTGCCAAAGTTAGGACATGCAATCAATCCTTAACAGGCAAAAATGAAGAAGTAACTCTACCACGGGAAGCATCTACCACGCTCCTGAGAACTAATTCATTAGTATGCATGATGGAGGTAACAGGTTTCCAAAGCAAAAAGTAATAAGGAAACTTTGTGGAAAGCATACTGCTCGTGTAACCTAGCCAAAGCTTCACTAATGGAAGTCCAAAGTTGGTTAGTGTAATTAAGCAAGGTTTGTGCGTCATGATTCAAGCATTCACTATCTATACAGTTTAATTGAACCATCATATTTATTGACATAGCTGCTGCAACCAACTCGGTATAACGGTCCTGCAAGTCCTTTACAGCGCTATCTAAAGCAGTTCCGAAAAGCTTGTGAGATAATTGTCCATCTACCAGCCCTCTCTTAGAGCGTTGAGCAGAACGTAAGGGTCTCATAATTATTCAGAGCACCCAGAACATTATCTTTTACAAAATTAAGTCTGTCAACAAGTAAAAGTTTGAGACTATTAGGGTATTGGCTATTAGTGTGTTCGTTTCCCAAGTCATTTATGGCAACTGCAAGTTGATATTGATAATTCCGACATTTTTTTTGGTATTTCAGTCAAATCGGTGTCTGGGTATCTGACCCATAAGTAGTCTTCCACCAAGGACACTTGACCAATAGGGGCCGTAAGAGCCGCGGGTCTGAGGTGGTCTGGGTCCCCGGCTCAAAGAGAGGGGAAAACGAAGAGAAGGAGTAGGATAAACATCTCTGAAATGCGCGAAAAAGAATATTCAAGTAAGTTGGTTATTATTATTTCGCAGATTGTAGTTATAAGTATGTGTAGGAGAATCATGACACACAGCTCGCGGAAGGGAAGTATCTTTGGCTAACCTCAAGTCACCTTAGTGTTGGTCTTTTTTTTTTTATGTAGAAGGGACACTGGCCAAGGACAACAAAAATTAAATTAAATAAAAAAAAAAGCCCACTGAGATGCCAATCCCAGATAAAGGTCCAAAGCGGTAGTCAAAAATTGATGGATGTCTTGAAACCTCCCTCTTGAAGGAATTAAAGTCATAGGAAGGTGGAGATACAGAAATGGGGATTTGCAGAGTTTACCAGAGAAAGGGATGAATGATTTAGAATACTGGTTAACTCTTGCACTAGAAAGGTTGACAGAATAGGGGTGAGAGAAAGAAGAAAGTCTGCAGCGAGGCCGTGGGAGGAGAGGAGACATGCAGTTAGCAAGGTCAGAAGAGGCGTTAGCATGAAAATAGCGGTAGAAGACAGCTAAAGATGCAACATTGCCGCGAAGAGAGAGAGGCTGAAGAGAGTCAGTTAGAGGAGAGGAGTTGAAGAGACGAAAAGCTTTTGATTCCACCCTGTCTAGAAGAGCGGTATGAATGGAACCCCCCAGACATGTGAAGCATAGTCCATACATGGACGGTAATACCCTTGTACAGATTTAGCAGTTGGTGGGGGGGTGGGGGGAAGGCCTCTCGGGGACCTGGATCATTACTGAATCACATGGTTGTAACTCTGCTGGAGAAGCATGTTTATGTTGTTTCACAGCCATGACTGTTTTTTACTTTTAAAGTTGTGTTTTCACCTCCCTATGGATGTCTAAGAAAACTAGAAAATGAGCTTTTCCATAGTTATCCGCATTATACACAGGAGATTGAGATTTGTCATACGGGAGCCTCAACTCTTATCCATACACAATATAATGGGGGAATATGTCCCATTGACTCACATTTATACTGGAGGCAACATGTCGTAACCAATCTTCCCAAATTTCCCACCACTGGTCGTAGCACTTCAAGGATTTTTTCTATTGGAACGTTATACTAATCAGTTACTCGCAGGGTGGTGAGTCGTTATATGTGTGTGTGTCATGTTGTATTGACTGCATATATCTGATAATAGTGCGCTGAGAAATTCACTTCCGTTATTACTCAGTAAATCTCGAGGTGCTGAGTAAACCAGGGATAACTTGCTAACAAAGGCGTGAGCAACGGCAGCTGCAGTGTTTTCTTTCAGGGACGTTAGTTCAACGTAGCGAGAAAAAATATATCAACCCAAATAAGCAAATACTTAGAAACCTGATGGCTAAAAGGTAGTTGCAAAAGGTCTGTCCTCACCACGCCTCTGGGTTTAGTGGGTGGAGGATGCAGGAGGATGCAGTGGGTGCAGGCTTCGGCACCATTCCCTTATTCTGTGCACACATTTCAACATGTTTTTCAATGTCCACACGCATAGTTGGCCGTTAATAATGTGCACGCGCAGCAGCTAGGGTACGATCCTTCCCCCGGATGGCCGGCAACAGTGCCAAATGCCAGACGGTAGGTACAAATCCTTCCGGAACTACCATTTGTGTTGCTTTAATCTTTGTCGCGTTTATCCTGCCAATCCTGCCAATAGCGGCAAATGAGGCCATCCGTGTTGAGTATGAATTGTGATATAGGCGTTTTTAATAAAGGAGGATTGATCTCATCCCCTGATTCAAGATGATGATCAATTTTACCCCATACATCATGTTGGTTCTGAGTAGTTGTTTGTTCCAGTATTGTGAACAGTATTGATTGGTGGTGTCTGGTAAGTCTGGTATGGCGAATCAGCCATTCTGTTGGCTAGACCTGGCAAGTACGTAATAGGTTAAATTCTTGGATAGTTACATCCCAACGAGCGAGTCTACTAGAGAGTTTTCTACCCCCGAAAAGTTTAGTGACGGCTGTATGATAAGTATAAATGGTTATTGGATATTCAGATATTATATCTTTGAATAATTTCAAAGCCCAAACAATTGCGAGAGCTTCCTGATGAGTCAAAGAGTATTTAGACTCAGCGGAATTCAATGTTCTACTTGCGTAACCTATGACTCTGCTTTTATCCTTTTCGTCTGTTTGCATTAATACTGCATGAAGAACCAAAGCACTAATATCTGCCTACAGAATAAATGGAGTTGCATAATCCGGGAAGGCAAGAATAGGAGAGTTGGTGAGAGCAAACTTAAGGCTACAGAATCTTTGTTCCTGGGAAGCATTCCAATGGAACGATACGACCTTCTTTAACAAAGTAGTTAGAGAAGACGCCATCCAGGTAAAACATTTGACAAATGATCTGTAGTATCCTCATAACCCTAAAAAGGATCGGACATTATTTTATGTTTTAGGAGGTTTCGAAAATTTTTTAACTGCTTTATCCAAAGTGTGAATACCATTAGCATGAACGACATGCACGAAAAAGAAAATGGATTTACAGAGGAAATCACACTTAGATCATTTTGCCTTGAATCCTGCTTCTCTCAACCTTAGCAAGACCGATTGTAAGCTGGTGAAGTGAGAGTCAGTATCTTTGAAGATTATCATTGACGTGAATGTGTTCATTAGTGCAAATTTTAATCAGAAAGGCATGTGTAACCACTGAATGCATTTATTTCTCTGGACTCAAGTGCAAGGGTTACCTGTCAGTAGCGACTCAATAAGTCTAGGCTACTGTAAACACTGTTTCTTCCTCATAAATACACAAGAAGATCCTTCAGGACAGGAAGAAGATAATGATCATCTTCAGTGAATTTATTTATCTGTCAATAATTAATCACTGACCGACAAGTGCCATCCTTTTTGGGTACCAAAAAGAAAAAGGTTCTTCCAAGAAGACAGTGAATGCAGAATAACCCCTTGGTTTAACATTTCTTTTTATTTGTCTGTCTTCAAACTATGAGTGCTCCCCAAGGATTCCCCAGGTAATGCAATCACGTCCCTGTAACGTCTCAGGATTTCCAGCAACGAGGGTTTTGACTCCGGGTAGTCCACGACATTGATAAATCAACTAAGGTTAGGGCCCGTGCCTTGCTACATACCGAAGCGACACAAAGAGCAGGAATCTACAAGGAAAGACCTTTTGATCATAAATTAAAGCCTGGGTAAGAAATACTCCTGGTTTTAATCTTATCAAACCACCAGAAGTACTTACTGCAAGAACAGTGGTCTGACTATCCTCATGGACTGTGTTTAATGTAGGTTCCATAGTTAATCTACTCGACTGGGGCCTTGCAGGCAAACATCACAGCCTATGGGGACATTCCGAATGGATACTGGTATATGGATAGCTGTACTGTCAGGAATGACCCTTTCTTCAGTATCCATATACCGTGCATTTAATTTATATATCCATATATCGTGCATTTAATTTATTTCCAACCAGTTGTGATGTCTTTTTCTTAAATTATTTCAGGCGAACTATCAGTTTGATATGAACCTGAATCTGATAAATTATTTCTTGTAGATGTTTGAACTCCAGAAATATTTTGATGTCCAGGAGCTGAAGTGATGTTTTTAATAGGGTGAGAAGAAGAGATGAAGCGCTTGGGTTTACCCATCCCCTTAAGATATCTCACTCCAATCCTCACTGAATTGGTCTGAGGATGAATCTCCATGTGGTTTGTCTTTAGTGATTTTTAAGCCAAGAAGCCCATCTGACGGCAAACTGAAATAAGAAATAACAATGAAATCCATTCTTATAACATTTGAGTTCTTACCCAACCTAATACGGAGGCAAACAACACCCAATGTTTTAATTAAGAGCGGTATGCGAGACACCTAATAAGTTGGTTGTAGTGGGTTTCAGAGGCCAACGTCCGCCACGAGACGCGATTCTAAGAGTTAAATAGGATACAGCATATTTAGCAACGCCCCGGTGTCTATGGCAAATGAAGCTTTCAAGAACTTCTGCAGGGAGAACAATTGCACTCGTCTGAGTACAGGCTGCAACTAGGGAAGCACGAATCGCCTCTCCTAATGGCTCAGGAACTCTCACCTGCGGTTTTGTTCTCTTGATGTTTAACTTGGTTTGGTTCGGACGGGGCGCGTGGCTTCCCCCGACTGGGTACCGCCTGAAGCGCCACTGGTCCTTTGTTGTGTCTGAACCCTTTGTTGCAAGTTTTCCACCGAGTTACACTCATCATTAGAATGGTTGTTAGTGTCGTGCATGCGGCAGTATTTAGCAGTTACACCAGAAGATGTGGTAGCATTCCCTTAAGTGTTATTGCCGTTAACTATTCTATCAGTCACTGAAGTCGTCTTAGGACGAACAGCGGCATCTCCCCTTGCCCTTGAAGCTGAAACTGAACCAGATACCCAGGGCTGAGGATTGACACTGGGTTGTGGTGCTTTCCTAAGTTTTCCTTGTCCTTCTTTTCGGCAAAGCACTTGTTTGCTGGATGTCTAGGTTAATTGCAATAATGACACGTCAGCACTGCTGTTTTGTCTCTGACCACAGCAGCATGAGACTTCACAGCTGTGTCTTGTCCGGGAGATGATGGTCGAGTGGCGGAGATGATAGACGCATTGAAACGACCATTTGTTGCGCTTTCATCGTTTGTTTTTTATTATTTTGAAAAATTCATGGAGATTATCACCATGATTAAATTCTAGGAAAAGCAGACACTTGGAAATTATTTTTAAACGTGTCATAATCTTGGTTCTCTGTTGGTTCTGCGAATGTACTCGATTCTATTAAATAATGGGCCAGAAAGCCAGGTTGCATTTCTGATCTAACAAAAGAAATTTTACCACCCTGCTCAATGATACAAGCTTGGGTCATCACATCCTCGCACTGAACAATGAATTTTCGGGCTGAGTATTCTGAATCTGATCCCGAAAATGGGACTTCATCAGTGGTGGTGGAGAGTACTTTAAGAGGAACTCTCGTTAGACTTCGCGTGAGCTGTGGTCGAGCACCAGTAGCATGGGGGGTAGTGGCAGTGTTGGTTGCGATAGACATGATGTTAGTAGGTGATTGAGATATGGTTCTGTAGAAAATCGGTGGTGTGGAGTACCATTCTTTAGTTCACTGAGGTCATCACTCTCGCTAAACTCATCCTTCTCTAAATGTTCACTATTTTCTATCTCGGGGGAAACAGCCTGAGATATACACAATCTGTCAAATTCCGCAGCTAATTCATTTTGAATATGGACATACTATGGAATAACTTAGAATTATAGTGCAATATTATTTTTTTTTTTAGGTCCAGAAAGCTTCGAAGAGTCTTTCAAAGAAAATAAGAACACTGATAGAGTAGTGAGATAGCTCTGGAGGATAGCAAAGTTGAAGGTTAGTTCACCAGGATGATCAGTGAAGGGAGAGGAAAGCCAAAGCTGGTGGTAAACATTGAAGTCTTCAAGAACGGAGATCTCTGCCAAAGGGAAGAGTCAGAATGTGCTCCACTTTAAAGTTAAGTAGTCAAAGAATTTCTTATAGTCAGAGAAGTTAGGTGAGAAGTATACAGCACAGATAAATTTAGTTTGAGCGTGACTCTGTAGTCGTAGCCAGACTGTGGAAAACTCATAAAATTCAAGAGCGTGGGCACGAGAGCAAGTTAAGTGGTTGCACACTTAAACGCAACATCCAGCTTTGGATTGAAAATGAGGATAGAGAAAGTAGGAGGGAATTGAAAAGGGGCTACTTTCAGTTGCCTCAGGCACCTGAGTTTCGGTGAGGAAAAGATGAGATTTAAAAGAGGAGAGGTGGTGTTCTACAGATTGAAAATTAGATCTTAGACCGCGAATGCTGCAGAAGGTATTGAAGAAAATGTTGTGTCAAGGAGAGACTCACTCTCTGGAAAAAAAAAAAAAAAAAAAATCCAGATATGAGTGTTTCTAAGTAGTAAATTTATCTATAAATATTACGCGAGTAATATTGGAACCATCAGAAGTGCGCCAGAAAACAAATTTAATGGACGATGCAGTGAAGCCCTTTAAATAGGCCATGCTAGTATCCGCTTTGGCCGCATTGACAGATATGCTCATATTGGTTTCCTTTCGGTCGTGTATTCGTGTTTTTTTTTTTTTTTTTTTTTTGTGTGTGTGTGTGTGTGTGTGTGTGTATGTTTGTGTAGCTCTCTAGAGGCCTTAGGCATTTATTGCATCACAATTTCGGACGTCCGTTCTTTGTTTATGGGGTAGCACCACAGTTACCCACACTAGAAAGAGAAGACAGTACACGCATTAGCCTCAACACAGAATGCAAACGAGAATTTGCATTCTGTGTTATGGAATGAACTCCCCAAAACAAAGTTCTTCAGAATGTAATATGGAGTCTACAGGGGAGTGGTGAGGTTCAATCATGGCTCAGAAGTGCTGGAGAAGGAGGAGGGATTGCGAGTGTTGGAGTCTTGAAATAAGGAAAAGGGTGGACAGGAAAAGAGCATCCCAATCATCAACGAAAGCTGAAAAGAAAGAAGAAAAGAACAGGAAGATAAGGAGAGTGCAAGAGGAAAAACTGAAAAAAGGAGTTGAAGCAATCACCTATGAGGCCAGGACAGCGCCAGTAGCCTATTCGTTCACTACGGCATTTGGTGAGCATTGTCAGTGAGGAGAGGGAAGGCGCTCATTCACAGAATCCCTCTCTGATGACTTGACATTGTGATGACGCCCCAGCAGTAAGGCATTTTTGCCGGCAAAAAACGCAAGAGGAAACAAAAAATTAGTGTGATGCATAGGGACGGAGGTGTTCAGTGACGCGAGTTTTCAGTACATATATGGTGATATATTTACATCATTCTATTATATTTATGTTTATATTATCATTTATATGAACAGTAGACTTATTATTTGTAGTATCACCATAAATGAACGAGTTTTCTGGGTGGAAGCATATGAAACACGAAAAAATAAACGCCCGTAGCGAAAAATATTAAAATCCTGAAAGCTCAAAATTGAATGGAATTGCTTATAAACGCTCATGTCTGTAGTTTAATATCATCGGATCAATTCTGTAGATTTTTATTTTATTCATTTATTTTTTTTTATATAGTTAATAACTTTTGTGTCTGGGGGAATTTTATAAAGAAAATCGCCATCGGCGCGATATCATACAAAACGTCCGTATTGTGACTTCGACATTTCATAACAGAAAGGAAAACAAAAAAAAAGGAAATCCACAATTCTGTTTATATATTTATAAAGAACATAAACACAAAATAAAAAAAAATCTATAGGATAAATATTAAGATTGCACGATTTTTTGACGTCATCATACACTTCTTGATGTCATGATGTCATGACGTCAAGACGTATAAACAATATCAAGGTCACAAAAAAAAAAGAATAATATAACTAAACCTTGAAAGTTTTAAGTGAAAAACTCTAATGATGGACTTCTTACGAATATTTTTCAAGTCAGAGAGTGAGCACCCCCTCAAGACACTTAGGGTCGTTATCAGAAGGGCAGTCCTACCTGGGAACATTTCTGGTCCCCTCCCCAAATGGGGACTCCGAGGCTGGTGTAGGAGTCGCAATAATAATTTAGAAATTTTGAGTGAAGGGTGTGTGTGTTATTAAGTACTTGTAGTTTTCTGTAGAGGAAGAGAGTTGTCTAGGTGCCAGAAGTCACGAGGGGAGTTAAATCTTAAAAGACTTTACACTTTCTATTAATGAAGAAGTTTTTGCTAGCTGAAGAACAGACGTCATAATTCAAGGCAGAAATATAAAGCGCATAAGATTCAGGTGACGGAAGGCTCAAGTACCCTTTGTGGGCCACCTTTCTACCATATATAACACGAGAAGACGATGTGTTAAACCAATGTTTGGAAGGTTCAGGTCGAGAGAAAGAGTGAGGAATGTACGTCTCCATGCCAGACATGCCAGACCTTTCTACCATGTCAGTTGCCTCAGACACCTAAGTTTCAGTGAAGAAAAAAGATGAGGTTTAGAAGAGGAAAGGTGGTGGGTGTTCTACAGATTGAAAATTAGATCTTAGACCGCGAATGTTGTAGAAGTTAATGAAGAAAAAAGTTGAGGGGAGTGTCAAGACGCTTAGTGTCGTTGTCAGAAGGGCAGTCCGACCTGGGGACATTAATTTTCTGGTTCCCTCCCCAGATGGGGACTCCAAGGTTGGTGTATGAGTCGCCATGATAATTTAGAAATTTTTAGTAAAGGGTGTGTGTGTTATTAAGTTCTTATAGTTTTGTGTGGAGGAAAAGAGTTGTCTAGGTGCCAGAAGTCACGAGGGGAGTTAGAACTTAAAAGATTTTTACACTTTCTATTAATGAAGTCGTTTTTGGCTAATTGAAGAACATACGCCATAATTCAAAGCAGAAATATAGAGCGCATGAGATTCAGGTGACGGAAGGCTCAAGTACCCTTTGTGCGCCACCTTTCTACCATATATAACACGAGAAGACGATGTGTTAAACCAATGTTTGGAAGGTTCAGGTCGAGAGAAAGAGTGAGGAATGTACGTCTCCATGCCAGACACTATCACTTCTGTTATGCGCTCAGTACATATTCCAAGGAAAATCAGTATAATACTTCCACAAGTACTCCCAATTAGTAGAAACAAAATGCCAGTCACCTCCACTTTCGGAAATCCAGAGGAGGGATTGGAGCAATAGGACAAAATACAGATATGAGATTGGGATCGGAAGAACCTAAGAGAGAAAATAGGGTGACAGCATAACCAGAAGGATTAGAGGTTAGGAGAAGGTCAAGAATTTTGGGCGTATCTTGAAGAAGGTCAGGAATACTAGTTTACTGTTGCACCAGTTGTTCTACGTCGTTGAGTATAACATAGTCTAGTTCTCCAGGATGGAAATCTAAAATCTATAATCTAAAATCTAAAAAATGGGAGAGAGTAAGATTGTGTTCTAATTATTATTATTATTATTATTATTATTATTATTATTATTATTATATATATATTTTTTTTATAGTTGGAGAAGTTAGGCGAGAGGTATACAAGACAAATTAATTGAGTTTGCGAATTACTTTGTAGTCGTAGCCAGATGGTGAAAAAACTCGAAAGATTCAAGAGCGTGGGCACGAAAGCAGGTTAAGTCATTGCACACATAAACGCAACACCCGGTTTGAATTGAAAACAAGGATAGAGAAAGTAGGAGGGAACAGAAAAGGGGCTACTGTCATTTGCCTCAGACACCTGTGTTTCAGTGAGGAAAAGAAGACAAGGTTTATTAGAAAAGAGGTGGTGTCCTACAGTTTGAAAATTTGATCTTGGACCGCGAATGTTGCAGAAGTTATTGAAAAAAAAGTTGAGGAGGGTGTCAAGACACTTCAGGTTGATACCAGATGAGCCTTCTGACTTTTTGGTATTTGTTGTCCCCACCGCAGATGGAATTCCGACGCTTGTGTAGAAGTCACCATGATAATTACGAATTCTGAGTGAAGGGTGTGTTTGTAATTAGGTGAATGTAGTTTTGTGTGAAGAAAGAGAGTTATTTTTAAAGGGCAGGTTGTGACTTCCCTCTTGTGTTGTGAGACAAAAGGAAACGTCCAGTGAGGTCACTACTGGGTTTAATGAAAAGTTCACAGCACTCCTTGATCTAGTGCTTCTGCAGTTGTGTTGAACCAAATATGTGCGGTACGTTGACATCACTTTAACACATATTCATTTTTAGATCGGCTTTTACGATACCGAGAATGAAGTTGGGCAGTACTTTCAGGGTGAGGTTCATCTGACACATTTGGACCATTGATCTATTAATGTATCGTTGCTAGTTCACTGAATCAATGTCAGTTTCCGGCTCGTATACTATTTCTTTCAGTTCGTTTATTTCTTCATACATATTAGCTATTTTCTTGGCTTTGTTAGAAAGTTATTCTTTTAATGCTTCTGTTTCTGTTTAAACAGCATGATGATGACCTTAACCATTGCCTTCGATTCCTAAGATAAGGAGCTCAAGAAGCTGGTTATGAGTTGGTCATTATGGTCATCGTTGATTGCACTTTCCTTTGGGGTGGGTTGTTGATGTTTCTTTTTTCCATATCGTTCCACAGATCGTCGATGGGTTTTTGTCTGCATCAGTATTACGCCTTGTACACGGCATAATTACGACCTATAGTCACTGAATTATAGATTAGGATCTCTCAGTGACACCGGCAGGAAATCACAACGTTGCCAGAGGTTATAACAGGAACTACACTCAACAAGTAGGTAGTCACGATATATCCATTAATAGTACACAGCAATCTTTGTATACTTTGTTGGTTTAGACAGCAGAAGACAATCACAGCAATACGGTGTACAGTTGTAGCAGGCAGCAATCAAGAAGTGTGTGCTCTACTCGGTGTCCAGTGTCATACTCTAGTAGTAATTGTAGTAGTAGTAGTAGTAGTAGTAGTAGTAGCAGAAGTAATTGTAATAATAGTAGTAGTAGCAGTAATAGTTGTAGTAGTAGTAGTAGTAATATTAGTAGTAGTAATAGTAGATGAAGTAGTAGTGGTATTAATACTTATTATATTGGTGCATAATGGTCGGCCACACTAACCGACAGCTGTCCCCAACCGGTCTAAAATTATATAATGCAAAAAAGCTTAGATAGCTGTGATAACTAAGTAATGTGTACCTAACAGTGTAGTACGGAAATGAAAATGTCAATGGAACTAGCGAAAAGGAGATTTAAGTGAAGTAAAAACATATAGATATACATACATAATGAGAAATAAAAAAAATAAAAAAACGTGCAAAAAAATCAGAGGATGCAGCGTTCTTTACGGGCATAAAGTAAGAGTGGCCATCACGAGGAAAACGGAATCAAGATCAAGCAAGAATTATCTTTGCAAGCAGAGACAGGTGAGTAGGAAGGATTTAAAACGAGAAAGGTTGCAAATCAAAGATGGCAGCTAGTAATTTTAGCTGGCATTACATGTTCTGTTGCTGATTTACCGAAGGTTGACACCATATGTACGTACTTCCCCAGACATGTGAAGCATACTTCATACATGGACGGATAATGCCCTTACGTGGAGGAATTGAGTTTTTGAGGCATTGAACAATACCAAGTTTGCTCTGCCCCAATCAGAAATTTTAGAAAGATCAGAAGTCAAGCGTTCTGTGGCTTCCCTGCGTGAAATGTTTACTTCCTGAAGGGTTGGACGTCTATGAAAAGACATGGAAAAGTGCAGGGTGGTATCATCAGCGTAGGAGTGGATAGGACAAGAAGTTTGGTCTAGAATATCATTAATGAATAATAAGAAGAGAGTGGGTGACAGGACAGAACCCTGAGGAACACCACTGTTAATAGATTTACGAGAACAGTGACCGTCTACCACAGCAGCAATAGAACGGTCAGAAAGGAAACTTGAGATGAAGTCACAGAGAGAAGGATAGAAGCCGTATTCCTGACCGTCTTGGAGATACGCCCAACATTCTTGACCTTTTCCTGACCTCTAATCCTTCTGCTTATGCTGTCACCCTTTCTTCTCCGTTGGGCTCCTCCGATCACAATCTCATATCTTTATCTTGTCCTATCACTCCAATCCCTCCTCAGGATCCCCCTAAGCGAAGGTGCCTCTGGCGTTTTGCCTCTGCTAGTTGGGGGGACCTGAGGCGGTATTTTGCTGATTTTCCTTGGAATGACTACTGCTTCCGTGTCAGAGACCCGTCTTTATGTGCTGAGCGCATAACAGAGGTGATAGTGTCTGGCATGGAGGCGTACATTCCTCACTCTTTTTCTCGTCCTAAACCTTCTAAACCTTGGTTTAACACAGCTTGTTCTCGTGCTATACATGATAGAGAGGTGGCCCACAAAAGGTACTTAAGCCTTCCTTCACCAGAATCTCATGCACTTTATATTTCTGCCCGGAACCATGCCAAGTCTGTTCTCCAACTAGCCAAAAACTCCTTCATTAACAGAAAATGTCAAAACCTTTCAAGATCTAACTCCCCTCGTGATTTCTGGCATCTAGCCAAAAATATCTCCAATAACTTTGCTTCTTCTTCTTTCCCTCCTCTACTTCAACCAGATGGCACCACTGCTATCACATCTATTTCTAAAGCTGAACTCTTTGCTCAAACCTTTGCTAAAAACTCTACCTTGGACGATTCTGGGCTTGTTCCTCCCTCTCCTCCACCCTCTGACTACTTCATGCCTCGTATTAAAATTCTTCGTAATGATGTTTTCCATGCCCTCGCTGGCCTAAACCCTCGGAAGGCTTATGGACCTGATGGGGTCCCTCCTATTGTTCTCCGAAACTGTGCCTCCGTGCTTGCACCTTGCCTAGTCAAACTCTTTCAGCTCTGTCTGTCAACATCTACCTTTCCTTCTTGCTGGAAGTTTGCCTACATTCAACCTGTTCCTAAAAAGGGTGACCGCTCTAATCCCTCAAACTACCGTCCTATTGCTTTAATTTCCTGCTTATCTAAAGTTTTTGAATCCATCCTCAACAGGAAGATTCTTAAACATCTATCAGTTCACAACCTTCTATCTGATCGCCAGTATGGGTTCCGTCAAGGCCGCTCTACTGGTGATCTTCTGGCTTTCCTTACTGAGTCTTGGTCATCCTCTTTTAGAGACTTTGGTGAAACTTTTGCTGTTGCCTTGGACATATCAAAAGCCTTTGATAGAGTCTGGCACAAAGCTTTGATTTCCAAACTACCCTCCTACGGTTTCTATCCTTCTCTCTGTAACTTCATCTCAAGTTTCCTTTCTGACCGTTCTATTGCTGCTGTGGTAGACGGTCACTGTTCTTCTCCTAAATCTATTAACAGTGGTGTTCCTCAGGGTTCTGTCCTGTCACCCACTCTCTTCTTATTATTCATTAATGATCTTCTAAACCAAACTTCTTGTCCTATCCACTCCTATGCTGATGATACCACCCTGCACTTTTCCACGTCTTTTCATAGACGTCCAACCCTTCAGGAGGTAAACATATCACGCAGGGAAGCCACAGAACGCCTGACTTCTGATCTTTCTAAAATTTCTGATTGGGGCAGAGCAAACTTGGTATTGTTCAATGCCTCAAAAACTCAATTCCTCCATCTATCAACTCGACACAATCTTCCAGACAACTATCCCCTCTTCTTCAATGACACTCAACTGTCCCCCTCTTCTACACTGAACATCCTCGGTCTGTCCTTTACTTATAATCTGAACTGGAAACTTCACATCTCATCTCTAGCTAAAACAGCTTCTATGAAGTTAGGTGTTCTGAGACGTCTCCGCCAGTTTTTCTCACCCCCCCAGCTGCTAACTCTGTACAAGGGCCTTATCCGTCCATGTATGGAGTATGCTTCACATGTCTGGGGGGGTTCCACTCATACTGCTGTTCTAGACAGGGTGGAATCAAAAGCTTTTCGTCTCATCAACTCCTCTCCTCTAACTGACTGTCTTCAGCCTCTCTCTCACCGCCGCAATGTTGCATCTCTTGCTGTCTTCTACCGCTATTTTCATGCCAACTGCTCTTCTGATCTTGCTAACTGCATGCCTCCCCTCCTTCCGCGGCCTCGCTGCACAAGACTTTCTTCTTTCTCTCACTCCTATTCTGTCCACCTCTCTAACGCAAGAGTTAACCAGTATTCTCAATCATTCATCCCTTTCTCTGGTAAACTCTGGAACTCCTTGCCTGCTTCTGTATTTCCACCTTCCTATGACTTGAATTCCTTCAAGAGGGAGGTTTCAAGACACTTATCCACCAATTTTTGACCACTGCTTTGACCCTTTTAGGGACTGGCATTTCAGTGGGCATTTTTTTTTATTAGATTTTTGTTGCCCTTGGCCAGTATCCTTCCTACATAAAAAAAAAAAAAAAAAAAAAAGGAAGGTAGTTTGGAAATCAAAGCTTTGTGCCAGACTCTATCAAAAGCTTTGGATATGTCCAAAGCTAAAACAAAAGTTTCACCAAAATCTCTTAGAGAGGATGACCAAGACTCAGTAAGGAAAGCCAGATCACCATTAGAGCGGCCTTGACGGAACCCATACTGGCGATCAGATAGAAAGTTGTGAAGTGATAGATGTTTAAGAATCTTCCTGCTGAGGATAGATTAAAAAACTTTAGATAGGCCGGAAATTAAAGCAATAGGACGGTAGTTTGAGGGATTAGAACGGTCACCCTGTTTAGGAACATGCTGAATGTAGGAAAATTTCCAGCAAGAAGGAAAGGTAGATGTTGACAGACAGAGCTGAAAGAGTTTGAATAGGTCCATATCAGGTCCATAAGCCTTCCGAGGGTTTAGGCCAGCGAGGGCATGGAAAACATCATTGCGAAGAATTTTTATAGGTAGCATGAAGTAATGAAAGGGTGGAGGAGAGGGAGGAACAAGCCCAGAATCGTCTAAGGTAGAGTTTTTACCAAAGATCTTTTTTTTTTTTTTATGTAGGAAGGATACTGGCCAAGGGCAACAAAAATCTAATAAAAAAAAACGCCCACTGAAATGCCAGTCCCATAAAAGGGTCAAAGCAGTGGTCAAAAATTGGTGGATAAGTGTCTTGAAACCTCCCTCTTGAAGGAATTCAAGTCATAGGAAGGTGGAAATACAGAAGAAGGCAGGGAGTTCCAGAGTTTACCAGAGAAAGGGATGAATGATTGAGAATACTGGTTAACTCTTGCGTTAGAGAGGTGGACAGAATAGGGGTGAGAGAAAGAAGAAAGTCTTGTGCAGCGAGGCCGCGGAAGGAGGGGAGGCATGCAGTTAGCAAGATCAGAAGAGCAGTTGGCATGAAAATAGCGGTAGAAGACAGCTAGATATGCAACATTGCGGCGGTGAGAGGGGGGCTGAAGACAGTCAGTTAGAGGAGAGGAGTTGATGAGACGAAAAGCTTTTGATTCCACCCTGTCTAGAAGAGCAGTATGAGTGGAACCCCCCCAGACATGTGAAGCATACTCCATACATGGACGGATAAGGCCCTTGTACAGAGTTAGCAGCTGGGGGGGGTGAGAAAAACTGGCGGAGACGTCCCAGAACACCAAACTTCATAGAAGCTGTTTTAGCTAGAGAGATGTGAAGTTTCCAGTTCAGATTATAAGTAAAGGACAGACCGAGGATGTTCAGTGTAGAAGAGGGGGACAGTTGAGTGTCATTGAAGAAGAGGGGATAGTTGTCTGGAAGGTTGTGTCGAGTTGATAGATGGAGGAATTGAGTTTTTCAGGCATTGAACAATACCAAGTTTGCTCTGCCCCAATCAGAAATTTTAGAAAGATCAGAAGTCAGGCGTTCTGTGGCTTCCCTGCGTGCAAGACTCTATCAAAGGCTTTTGATATGTCCAAGGCAACAGCAAAAGTTTCACCAAAGTCTGTAAAAGAGGATGACCAAGACTCAGTAAGGAAAGCCAGAAGATCACCAGTAGAGCGGCCTTGACGGAACCCATACTGGCGATCAGATAGAAGGTTGTGAACTGATAGATGTTTAAGAATCTTCCTGTTGAGGATAGATTCAAAAACTTTAGATAAGCAGGAAATTAAAGCAATAGGACGGTAGTTTGAGGGATTAGAGCGGTCACCCTTTTTAGGAACAGGTTGAATGAAGGCAAACTTCCAGCAAGAAGGAAAGGTAGATGTTGACAGACAGAGCTGAAAGAGTTTGACTAGGCAAGGTGCAAGCACGGAGGCACAGTTTCGGAGAACAATAGGAGGGACCCCATCAGGTCCATAAGCCTTCCGAGGGTTTAGACCAGCGAGGGCATGGAAAACATCATTACGAAGAATTTTAATACGTGGCATGAAGTAGTCAGAGGGTGGAGGAGAGGGAGGAACAAGCCCAGAATCGTCCAGGGTAGAGTTTTTAGCAAAGGTTTGAGCAAAGAGTTCAGTTTTAAAAATAGATGTGATAGCAGTGGTGCCATCTGGTTGAAGTAGAGGAGGGAAAGAAGAAGAAGCAAAGTTATTGGAGATATTTTTGGCTAGATGCCAGAAATCACGAGGGAAGTTAGATCTTGAAAGGTTTTGACATTTTCTGTTAATGAAGGAGTTTTTGGCTAGTTGGACAACAGACTTGGCATGGTTCCGGGCAGAAATATAAAGTGCATGAGATTCTGGTGATGGAAGGCTTAAGTACCTTTTCTGGGCCACCTCTCTATCATGTATAGCACGAGAACAATCTGTGTTAAACCAAGGTTTAGAAGGTTTAGGACGAGAAAAAGAGTGAGGAATGTATGCCTCCATGCCAGACACTATCACCTCTGTTATGCGCTCAGCACACAAAGACGGGTCTCTGACACGGAAGCAGTAGTCATTCCAAGGAAAATCAGCAAAATACCTCCTCAGGTCACCCCAACTAGCAGAGGCAAAACGCCAGAGGCACCTTCGCTTAGGGGGATCCTGAGGAGGGATTGGAGTAATAGGACAAGATAAAGATATGAGATTGTCATCGGAGGAGCCCAACGGAGAAGAAAGGGTGACAGCATAAGCAGAAGGATTAGAGGTCAGGAAAAAGTCAAGAATGTTGGGCGTATCTCCAAGACGGTCAGGAATACGAGTAGGGTGTTGCACCAATTGCTCTAGGTCATGGAGGATAGCAAAGTTGTAGGCTAGTTCACCAGGATGGTCAGTGAAGGGAGAGGAAAGCCAAAGCTGGTGGTGAACATTGAAGTCTCCAAGAATGGAGATCTCTGCAAAAGGGAAGAGGGTCAGAATGTGCTCCACTTTGGAAGTTAAGTAGTCAAAGAATTTCTTATAGTCAGAGGAGTTAAGAGAGAGGTATACAGCACAGATAAATTTAGTATGAGAATGACTCTGTAGTCGTAGCCAGATAGTGGAAAACTCGGAAGATTCAAGAGCGTGGGCACGAGAGCAGGTTAAGTCATTGCGCACATAAACGCAGCATCCAGCTTTGGAACGAAAATGAGGATAGAGAAAGTAGGAGGGAACAGAAAAGGGGCTAATGTCAATTGCCTCAGACACCTGAGTTTCAGTGAGGAAAAGAAGATGAGGTTTAGAAGAGGAGAGGTGGTGTTCTACAGATTGAAAATTAGATCTTAGACCGCGAATGTTGCAGAAGTTAATGAAGAAAAGGTTGAGGGGGGTGTCAAGACACTTAGGGTCGTCGACGGAAAAGCAGTCCGACCTAGGGACATTTATGGTCCCCTTCCCAGATGGGGACTCCGAGGCTGGTGTAGGAGTCGCCATAATTTTAAAATTTTTGAGTGAAGGGTGTGTGTATTATTAGGTGCTTGTAGTTTTGTGTGGAGGAAGAGAGTTGTCTTTAGAGGGCAGGCTGTGACTACCCCCTTGTGTTGTGAGACACAAAGGGAAACGTCCAGTGAGGTCACAGCTGGGTTTAATGATAAGTTCACAGCACCCCCTGAACAGTGCTTTAGACCTCACTGGGAGTAATTATCGTTTCGGCAGGTGTCTACTGCCTCCTCCTGAGCGAAGAGTTCAGCTTTAGAAGTAGATGTGATAGCATTGATGCTGTCTGGCTGAAATAAAGGAGGGAAAGAAGAAGCAAAGTTATTGGAGATATTTTTGGCTACATACATGAAGTCACGAGAGGAGTTAGATCTTGAAAGATTTTGACACTTTCTGTTAATGAAGTAATTTTTTGGCTAATTAGAGAAAAAAATTTGGCATGGTTCCGGGCAGAACTATAAATCCATGAGATTCTGGTGATGGAAGGCTTAAATACCTTTTGTGGGCCACCTTTCTATCATGTATAGCACGAAAACAAGCTGTGTTAAACCAAGGTTTGGAAGGTTTAGGTCGAGAAAAAGAGTGGGGAATGTACGCCTCCATGCCAGACACTATCACCTCTATTATGTGCTCAGTACACAAAGATGGGTCACTGACATTGAAGCAGTAGTCATTCCAGGGAAAATCAGTAAAGTACCTCCTCAGGTCCCCCCAACTATCAGAAGCAAAACGCCAGAGGCACCTTCGCTTAGGGGGATCCTGAGGAGGGATTGGAGCGATAGAACAAGATACAGATATGAGATTGTGATCAGAGGACCCCAACAGAGAAGAAAGGGTGACAGCGTAAGCAGAAGGATTAGAGGTCAGGAAAAAGTCAAGAATGTTGGGCCTATCTCCAAGACGGTCAGGAATACGAGCAGGGTGTTGCACCAATTGCTCTAGGCCGTGGAGGATAGCAAAGTTGAAGACTAGTTCACCAGAATGGTCAGTGAAGGGAAAGGAAAGCCAAAGCTGGTGGTGAACATTGAAGTCTTCAAGAATGGAGATCTCTGCAAAAGGGAAGAGGGTCAGAATATGCTCCACTTTGGAAGTTAAGTAGTCAAAGAATTTCTTATAGTGAGAGGAGTTAGGTGAGAGGTCTACAGCACAGATAAATTTAGTTTTGAGAGTGACTGTAGTCGTAGCCAGATGGTGGAAAACTCGGAAGATTCAAGAGCGTGGGCACGAGAGCAGGTTAAGTCATTGCGCACATAAACGTAACTATCGGTTCGGCAGGTGTCTACTGCTTCCTCCTGTAATAATATATATATATATATATATATATATATATATATATATATACGAGTATATATATATGTATATATATATATATATATATATATATATATATATATATATATATATATATATATATATATATATATATATATATATATATATATATATATATATATATATATATATATATATATATATATATATATATATATATATATATATATATATATATATATATATATATTGTTATGACCACAATCTCCAGGCCCTTCAAAAAGCTGCTGCACCTGGACTAGCTTCTCTGAATCACTTCCTGCGTACGTGCGTGAGTGCGTGTGTGGTAGGTTTTACCCACCTATAGACAAGGGAAATGCTCTTAACAACCCGTAATATCTAGAGCTGTGAAAGAATCGACAACCTCGTCTTTGAAAAACAGTTTTAACATGCAATAGCGTCTTGCAGGGCACCCATCCTCCATAACAATTCCAGCCACAGTCCAACGGCGTATTATAGCCTTAAGCTCAGAAGTGTCGTTTACTGTCTCCTTGATGGAAGGTCTTATCAGGATCCGAGGAGGGAATAAACCTCACTACATAGATAATAACGTTAGTCCTCTGCAGCTGTACTGCATCAGCTGATAGTAGCATTTCAGACAAAAACTCACTAACAAGACACGAGAAACTACTACAAACGAGTGCCCACAAACACACAGGAGGGTCATTCACCGCTCGCTGTTCACAAGCTCAGCCTACACACTCGCGCAGGAGTCACTCCGCGGGATATTTCTCTGTTTATCTCTCGTTATTTATTCTTTTCTCATTCGTTCTTATTACTTCTTCATATTATATCGCGTTATCCCGCTACACACAATGATATATATATATATATATATATATATATATATATATATATATATATATATATATATATATATATATATATATATATATATATATATATATATATATATATATATATATATATATATATATATATATATATATATATATATATATATATGGTCAAATATGAAAAAGCGGAAAGAACATTGGTAGAATCATTAAAAAATGCAAAAGAGTAAAAATCATTCTTAAAGCAAGGATAATTATAGAAAGCCTTGCCGTCAAAAAAAAAAAAAAAAAAAAAAAAACCGGGTAGGCTACCGGCTCGATATAATAAAGGAAGGGTAACAGCAAATATGAGTCCACCTTTGGATTTCGATCCGTCTGCAAAAAACAGGGATTAATCTGGTAAGAAATTCCTATTACGATAGCAGGGCCACGAACATAAATTTCTGAGAATTTCCAATAAACATCTCTAGGAAACCTACAGGGACATACAGAAACGAAGGTACATTTAGAACAACCATAATAGATGATGGTTAGAAAAAAAAAATATATATATATATATATATATATATATATATATATATATATATATATATATATATATATATATATATATATATATATATATATATATATATATATATATATATATATATATATATATATATATATATATATATATATATATATATATATATATATATATATATATATATATATATATATATATATATATATATATATATATATATATATATATATATATATATATATATATATATATATATATATATATATATATATATATATATATATATATATATATATATATATATATATATATATATATATATATATATATATATATATATATATATATATATATATTTTTTTTTTTTTTTTTCTAACCATCATCTATTATGGTTGTTTTAAATGTACCTTCGTTTCTGTATGTCCCTGTAGGTTTCCTAGAGATGTTTATTGGAAATTCTCAGAAATTTGTGTTCGTGGCCCTGCTATCGTAATAAGAATTTCTTACCGGATTAATCCCTGTATATATATATATATATATATATATATATATATATATATATATATATATATATATATATATATATATATATATATATATATATATATATATATATATATATATATATATATATATATATATATATATATATATATATATATATATATATATATATGCAAGCAAAATGCACAAAATCTGAAAAAAAAATAACTACATTTCCTTGTAGCTGAAAGTTTGCCTGCATTCAGCCTGTTTCTAAAAATGGTGACATTTCTAATCTCTTAAACTACAGTCTCATTGCTTTAATATTATGCCTATCGAATGTTTTTGAATCTATCTTCAATAACAAGATTTTTAAATATCCATCACTTCACAGCCTTCTATATGATCGCTAGTATTGGTTCTGTCAAGGCCACTTTACTGGTGATCTTCTGGCTTTCTTTACAGAGTCTTAGTTATCCTCTTTTAGAGATTTTGGTGAAACATTTGATGTTGCCTTAGACATATGAAAAGCTTTTGATAGAATCTGGCACAAAGCTTTCATTTCCAAACTACCCTTTAACGTCTTCTATCCTTCTCTCTTTAACTTTATCTCAAATTTCCTACCTGACTGATTTATAACTGTTGTGGTAGATGGTCACTGTTCTTTTTCTACATCTAAGTGGAGTTCCTAAGGGTTCTGTTCTGTCACCCACTCTCTTCCTAATATTCATAAATCATCTTCTAAACCAAACTTCTTTTCCCATTCATTCCTAAGCTGAGGATATCACACTGCACTATTCCATCTCTTTTAATAGAAGGCACACAGGGAAGCCACAGAACGCCTGACATCAGATCATTCAGATCAAAAGTTTCTGATTGGGGCAGAGCAAACTCAGTATTGTTGAATGCCTCAAAAACTCAATTCCTCCACCTATCAACTCGACACTACCTTCCATACAACTATCCCCTCTTCTTCAATGACACAACTCACAACTCTCCCTCTTCTACAATGAATATCCTCGGTCTGTCCTTTACTTATAATCTAAAGTGGAAATTTCATATCTCATGTCTAGTTAAAACAGCATCTATGAAGTTGGGGTTATGAGTCATCTTCACCAGTTTTTCTCACCCCACCCAACTACTAACTCTTTATAGGGGCTTTATCCGCCCATGTATGGAGTATCCTACACTTGTATAGGGGAAGGGGGGTGGATTCCACTGAAACCGCTATTTTAAACAGGATGGAATAAAACTTTTTTGTCTTATTAACTCCTCTCCTCTGACAGTCTTCAGCTTCTTTCTTATCATGGCAATGTTGCATTTCTTGCTTTCTACTATCGATATTTTTATGCTAACTACTCTTCTGATTTTTCTAACTGCATGCATCTCTTCCTCCCGCTGCTTCTTTCTTCTTTTTCCCATCCTTATTCTGTCCATTACTGTACTGCAAGAGTAAACCAGTATTTTCAATCATTCATCCCTTTGTCTGGTAAACTCTGGAACTCCCTGCTTTCTTTATTTTCTCCTTCCTATTACTTGAACTCTTTTAAGAAGGAGGTTTCAAAACACGTATCCTTCAATTTTCGATGATCCTCTTGACGTTTCCTTTAGAACTAGGCGCTGAAGTGGGATATATATATATATATATATATATATATATATATATATATATATATATATATATATATATATATATATATATATATATATATATATAAAGATGTGAATTCATCCAAAAATATGAAACTCTTTACTAACCCAAAAGGGGCATAGCAATGTTAGTAAAACAGCTATTTAGGATGAAAGTTAACACTGCTATAGTAATAAAAAAAAATAATAAAAAATAAATAAATAAAAAAAATGCAGTTAACAAAGTTAACATTTACCACCTCGGAAATGGGTGTACTTTCACTAGGACTGTCATACTCCTTCTCTAAGTTTAAAATTAATTTCGTGAACTATTTTCTCGCCTTTAAACTTTTTTAAATTTTTTGCCATATAAACACTAGAAATGGGGAAGTTTCATCAAAGATATTTCTTTAATAGTACAGTCATGCTTTCAAGATTTCATCATAATTAAACGTTCTTTCCTCACACTACCATAAGCTCTCTATGACTCTATGACTGCCTCTCATTAAACGAAGATCAGATGACTCAATTATTATCACTAGACCTGAGAAAAGATGGTGGCAGAGAGTTTATAAAAAAAATTAATAAATAAAAAAATAATGTATATAATATATATATATATATATATATATATATATATATATATATATATATATATATATATATATATATATATATATATATATATATATATATATATATATATATATATATATATATATATATATATATATATATATATATATATATATATATATATATATATATATATATCAGTAAAGCTGAGCATATTTTTAAGTCTAAATTAAAATTAATTAAAGACAAGCCCTTTTATTATATTACTAAATATGAGGATAAACTAGCAAGGCTGCTGAGACATCTCCTTAAACTGAATGCTATCACTGAAGACATCTTTAACCACCTTTACACAAGCGGCTCGTCCCCTGGCATCCCCTATGGCCTTCCGAAAACTCACAAAGCCGGTAATCCTATTGAGCCCAATATTTTTGTACCATGAATATATTTAAATATATATTAGCCAAGTATTTTGTCCCCATACTAGAACCACTAATGTCAAATAGATATACCTAAAATATTCTTATGATTTCGTAAAAAAAAATAAATAAATAAATTAGAAGTTCATAATACTGGCATGGCTAGTTTTGATGTTAAGTCAATACTTAGTAATACCCCTCTTGATGAAACTATTGAAATAATTTCCAATCAACTATATAAGGATCATGACAGTTAATCTAATTACACACACAAGAGAGAGAGGTAATGGTATGGCAGTGGGTTCTTTCTTGTCTTGACCATACTTGTTTTTTTTTTTTTTCTTTTTACCATGGAAGTAATTGTTTTAATGAATGACTGAATTTAAACACATATTTGACAGAAGACATGTCGATGACACCTTTCTCTTATTCAAACACTCTCAACACATTCTTAAATGTCTTAGCTATCTAAACTCTAAACATCTTAATGTTGAATACACATGTGCCACAAAAAGCAATGTTTCTCTCGCGTGTTTGGATGTAATGGTGTATCGTAAAAACAATAAGTTACATACAGCAGTTTACCTCAAACCATCTTTCTCAGGTTTGAGAATTACTTTTCTATCTTTTATTCCCCAATTGTTTAAGATTAATGCCGTCAAAACTCTCTTATATCGTTGCTGTTGATTATCCTGTAATTCGTTTACGTTTGACAATGAGATTAACTTCTTAAGGACATTTTTTTTTCATAATAATGGGTTTCCGTTCAGTATCATAAATAACACTACTTGCAATTCTTTTGATAGCAAATTTAATAGACCTTTTAATGACACTTACACGACACCTAAGAAATACATAAGATTACTTGCGATTGCAACCTGTTATACTATAATAAAAAGAAAAAAAGAAAGACTCGGTCCCATACTTGAAACATAATATCCTGTCACCAAGTTCATTTTCATCTTCACCAAAAATTTCACTATTGCCTCTTTCTTTAAATTCAAAGACAGTATTCCTACTGGACTCATCTCCAACATCATTTATAAATTTAATTTTTCCAGCAAGAAGATTCGATATATTGGAGAAACTAAGAGAAATCTAGCATATAACCAGTGAACATAAAGGTAATTCGATATGTACAGAGGAACAGTTACCTCATCCCCCATTTTCACCAATAAGAACACATTCACTAGGGCTGGGCGGGATCAGAGTACTGGACCTTAATCCCGCGGAACCGAGTAGAGTTGACGGATCCGATTACTGATGGTGGTACTCGAATCCACTGACAGGAATACTACTCTCTCTGAGACGAATACTCATACGATTAGTCTTTTTTTTTTTTTCCCTTTAGCTTCGATATTCAGTATTGTACCGAAACCCACCTCGGTACCCTGGCCAGCCCGGTTCGTTGTGTGTGCACGGTGGTGACGGCCATTATCTCCAGTGGCAAAGTGACCCGTAAATCACCTCTTTCTCCGCATGAATCACCTCGCCATCTGGCCTCGCTCCCGGTGTACTCGCCCTGGACTGCCAGCCACCCTTTGTTCCCCGCCAGGACGGTTAAACATTCTTTGCAATTTCCGTGTATTGTCCGTTATCCGTGTACAGACACCTACTGCGAGTTCGTGCCCTCTTTCCGGATCACTTGCCGAACCTCGAAAGAGTTCATGAAGGAGCATGAACTGCTTACAAATCTTTCAGGCGACTCAAATCGGAGTGCAGATCCACTCGCTGCTGCTGCGGGTGCCTCACTTCCCGTTGCCGCCGGCTTTGTCTGCCTGTCTGCCGCGTCCCCTCCCTGCCCCTCGTGCCACTTCCAATCAAGATCCAGCTCTCGACCCCGTGACTTACGTGGCCAATCAGCGGCTGAGGAGCCCATCACGTGATCAGGGATGGAGGGAAACTTGTAGGAAGGAGGCGATAATGGCTGCCGTCACTACAATATGAACGTTATTTGTACTTACCATCGTATTTATAACGAACTCGATATTACCATTGATGAGTATAAAACAGTTTTAGTCATACGTATGAAAATATCTTAGCGACGTATATCAGAAATTTAGTGCTGCCATGCGCGTAACTTTTTTTTACGAACGCTGATTGGCCGGAGCTTAGCCGGCAAAAGGGTATATTATACTACCGCGCATACCCACTCGCCCTTAGCTCAACCAGACTCGTCTCAGAGGGCTAAACAGCACTGCATCCCACCGAAGACACCACCGCTGGCTTTCTGGTTCTCACAAGCGTTGAGGCTAGAAGGTAAAACACGCACTCACCAGAGGGGAGAAATCCAGAGGATGGCGTCGGGTCTGATGGCCAAGGCAGCCCTTAGCTCACCCTGATTAGTCTCAGAGAGCTAAGCGGCACTGCATTCCAGCGAAGACGTGGACCCCAGGATTTTCTTTCCCCTAACTCACAGACACTTCACACCTCCAAAATGTGCTGCGCCCCCCCCCACACCCCACTCATGTATATTTTGTAAGTATTGTACATAATGTAAATACCCTAGCCCCAAAGAACTACACAGCATCCCCATCCCCTCAACAGCTCTCCACTACCCCACACTCACCACACATGTGTTAATGCAAAGTGGTAGGCCTCAAGGAGCACATCATTTCGCATACAAACAAAATTCTTAGTTACACACATGTAGCGGGCAGCAAAAAACATTACACTGTAAGCATCATGGAGGCTCTTTATCATAATTGTCGTCTTTCGAGGGGGTACAAGCTGGGAAGGAGTGCAACAATTTGTAAGACAATGTCAATTATTACAACTGCAGATGCCTTTGTGGTGGTTGGTTGCTGGGCGACATTCTGCTGACTCCGTCACAGAAAGATAATAAGAATCGAATCCTTATAGAGGAACTGGCTACCACTGCGGTCATGTGGCTTAAATAACACTCAATCTCATCGCCACTAATATTTCATGGCTGGTTATTGCTCTAACTTCCTCAGCGTGAATCCCCTTTAATCCCAGACAACTAAATTTAAAAGCTACATGCACTCATCCCAAAACGAGGAAGCTCTGCTTTTCTTGATCAAAAAAAAAAAAAAAAGACAACTTTTGTAAAAACAAAAATGATCAATTTCCTAAGGCAATGTTTTTTAAAAAGTATTTCATTGTACATTCAAATAAAACTTATGTAACTTTTATGTAACCATTCTTACAAAATGTAAATCCATATATATGCCATATGTACTGTTAAAAATCAATGAATACAGCTAGCCGTCCTGCCCGAGGGGTGAGGTGGTGGGAGCCTCATGCCTGTCGTGGGGTGGGCAGGGGTGCTGCCGGCGCGGAAGCTGGCCTGGCGCGGGGGCGCGGGGCGTGGCTGAACTTCACCTTTTCTCCCATACAAGAGCTTGGATCGAATACTCACCCTCAGATACTAACACATACACATCACTCACCACCTGCATCAAGCCCCAGCGACTTTTTCTCACACTATTGTTCCCTTCCTCACCCTATTCTCCACCAATTCTTCATTCTATTCCCACTTGCAATTTCCCCCCCTTCCCCTGTATTGCCTTAATCTTTAACCACTCGCGCCAGTAGCTGCTGGGACATCGTCGAGGAGGAAACCCGTGACAGTTGGCATAGTAGTTACCTCTACATGAATATTCGATGAATACTTTGAAATAAATATATCTGTGATATACCTTGACTCCTTGTCTACCAAACTGGGAATGAATATTCCGTTTAAAATCTAACAGTCTTTCATGAAAACTTAAGAAAGTGTACCTTGTGTCATTTGAAGCAATAAATCGTCAGCATTATTGATCACAAATTCACTTTTTAGTTAAAGTTAAACTCTTTTTTTGCATGACGGCAACCAAGCGGACTAATATAGAGCGACATGCAACTAACAGACGAGGATGTCGTTGAATGTTTGACTTGCAAAGATAAATTAAAGTACTGTTGAAGTAAAACTTCCAATCTCATCAAACACCTCCGCACCAGATATCCCCTTTGAATATGGCGAGCAGAAGGAGGAAAATGATGCAGGACACAATTTACCAAAACAGCCTAAGATGAGTGGCCAACCAACTTCGATTGACACTATTACCAAAACAACACCATATAGAAGTGACTCGAATAAGAAGAGGGAAATAGATAATCTAGTTGTTAGAATGATTGTGGAAGATTTGCAGCCACTGTCAGTTGTAGAAGACAAAGGTTTTAGACGCCTCATCCATGGCCTTAACCCTCAATAAGAACTTCCGAGTCGTAGGGAGATAAGTAGAACTCTCTTACCTGACCTATATGGCCAAGAAAGAAAGAGTGTGCGAAAAGAGCTGGGGCAAGCCAAACATATCTCTCTGACCACTGACATCTAGACATCAAGGCAGACGAAAGGCTTCATCACTGTGACGGCCCATTTCATATTCCAAGACTGGGTTCTTCGAAACTGTCTTAGAAACTGTGTGCATGACGAAAACCCACACGTCTCAGAACATTGTAGAAGAGTTAAAATTCATCTGTAGCAGATGGAGCTTAATGGAAAAAAAATATGTTCCATTGTAACAGACAATGCTGTCAACATGAATGCAGCAATCAATGAAGTGAATGTTCGTGAAGTACCATGCTTTGCACATACACTTAATCTTGTTGTACAGGACACAATGAAGAACACTCCTGACGTACAGAGAGTGAAAGAAAAATCAAAGAGAATAGTGACATTCTTCCACCACAGCGTTAAAGCTTCGGATAAATTTATTCACCTGGAGAAACAACAAAGTCTCCCGGTCAAAAAATTGATACAAGATGTTGATACCAGGTGGAATTCAATATATTACATGATGGAAAGATATCTTAAACAGAGTGAACTCGTCACCACCACTCTGTGCTTGCTTGCCAAGAGCGACATGTGTCTGAATGAAGACGGGAATATACTCCTTCAGAGTGTTGTCAATGCACTGGAGCCCTTTGAAGTGTCTACCAAATAAATGTCGACGGAAAAGGTCACTTCCCTCTCTAAATCATACTAACTATGAGAGGGATTCAACCCTATATAAATTCATGCAGTGACATGGAAACCCTGACCAACTCTATCTCTTTCAACAGGGAATTACAGATGCAAATTGAAAGGAGATTTTCCGGAGTAGAAGGAAAGTTCTTTCTGGCAGCATCCACCTTTTTAGGTCCTCGATTTAAATAGATACCATTTGCCAACACATCAAATATAAAAAGAGTGGAAGAGAGATTGACAGCTCTGATGCGTACAGAGGACATTAGTGCCAGCACATTAGCCAAGGTACCTGAACCTGTCGAGAATACACCACAACCACGTGAAAAGTCCCTGTGGAGTAGGTTTGACAGCAAAATTTGAAAAAAAAATGTCACATGTCATGACTTAGCCATCCACAGCCGCCATACACTGAACTGCGGCAGTACGTCGAGGAGCCACACATAGGAAGAAACGACGATGGTGGAAGAACATGCCATCCTCTTCCCTAAACAACAGGAATTGGCAAAGAAATTTATGTGCACACCTGCATCATCTGCTCCATCAGAGCGATTGTTCTCCATGGGAAGTGAATTGATTTCACAAAGGCGTAGCAGCCTTAAGGAAAAGAACATCAATATGATTCTTTTCCTTAATAAGAATATGTAAATATTACACTGAGTTTCTTCCCTTACAACTGGCCTTATCTATCTCTCAACATTTTTGTTTCATATGCATTGAAGGATATCCTGTGTGTGATATTGTTTGTGATACTGCACTTTATTTTTCACTTTATTACTAGATCTATGATATGGAAATTATATTTCAAGGAATTACTATTTTTTATACTAGCTGTGATATGGAAACAATTGCATTGTATTTACTTCATTGCCATTAAACCTGTGATACGGAAATAATTATATTATATTTAGTTGATTTCTAAACCTGTGATACGGATAATATAATTATTTTTTTTTTTTTTCATTAAAGAACGCTCATTACAAAATCATATTATATATGTATTTCTATGTTTGAGGATGGATATGATATCTATGTACATAAAGAATATTTAATTAAAATTTACACTAATGTACGTTTATTTCTTATCTATGGAATGTTTTATATAGACCGAATATAATTTCCTTGGTAGAGTGTAATCCAGTGTGTATTTTTTCTCATGTAACTGTCAGTAAAAAAAAATAAAAGTCAGCGTTCTTAAAAAAAATGTTTCAATTATAATTCCTGAAAGCCACACTTGTACTAATATATATTTCGTCCTATAGCAGCATGAATAATGTTCATTGCATACTCTAAACAAGGTATACCTATAATATCACCAACTATAGAACTAACAAATTAATATTCATTATTCAATGCATAACAAAAATAAATTTGTGAAATATAATGATAACATATTGAAAGCTAAAATATGAGGGTGAGATAACTCTGTGGAGTGAGGCAACCACCCGCCGTGGAGCTTGGACCCGAGTATAGGCAGGGATCCGTGAGCTAGCTGGGACCCACGTACAGGCAGGGATTCGCGAGCGGCCTGGGACCAGATTACTATATGGGATTCGATTACCGCCGGGACCCGATACCGTCAGGGATCCGCGAGCGGCCTAGGATTCGATTATCAGCCGGGATCTGAGTACCGCCGGGACACGAGTACTGTGCGGATCCCTCTCTCTCACTAGTTTCCCAACCTGCATTCCGAACCCGAATCCCACCAATCCAGCAAGTTCAAGTTCTCGGATCCACGAATCCTAAAATGTCGGATCGTGCCCAACTCTAGCACTGAGCTATCAGTCAGGGATGCGTTCACTTCCCACTCCGTCCCTGTCTCTCTCTCTCTCTCTCTCTCTCTCTCTCTCTCTCTCTCTCTCTCTCTCTCTCTCTCTCTCTCTCTCTCTCTCTCTCTCTTTGAGCAGCATATTTCATAACTGTTAATCGGCTGTGTGTTCTGCACTAATAAAACCGTGTGACTCCTGCTCTATCCTGTTTTTGTCTGCCCTGTTTCCAAGACGAGCTCCATACAACCCGCAAGGCCCCTGGACACGGGCCTCATGTGATTGGGTAAGTTAACAGTGTTAATAGACCTAAATCCTGACAACGAGTCACTGTCGGCAGTGAGTTAGCGTCAGTAGCAGCTAGAAGGAGTAACCGGTCAAGTCTGATTCTACCGTCGTATTGTAATAATAGTGAAAATAATAATGATAATAAAAAGTAGAACCTCTTTTGCAAATTAAGTTATACAAAAAAAAAAAAGATAATGTATAATAAAATGCTCATAGATGAGAAGGGGAAGGACCATGGTGGTAGTGGTGGTGGAGATGGTGGCAGAAGTTAGAATAACTTAAATAAATACACACATAGAACCAATAAAGTGCTAAAAGCGATACAGGTCACAGGAAGAGGAAGAAGACCTTGGACACACGTCGCTGACCTGTATTGAAATTCAAACTTAGCGGAGAAGACACGCTGGTTTAAAACGGCTTTTCGTTTTTTTTTTTTTTTAGGAAGTAAAGGTATTTAGCTAATTACATGGTGGTACTGTTACATATTTTACCAATTTTGGTATGGTAGAGTAAATATTCCTATGTTAGGTGGATTGTGAAAGGTTAGGGATGAAGCAGGATGCACTTTATCAGTATTTTGTGAGTTTGTTAAATTAGGTTAGTTAGTTTGAGGGTGATGAAGGATGTCCTTTATTACTAATTTACTATACTGTTTAGCGAAGAGCTTAGCAAATCAAGTTAAAATAAATCATATCAGAGGAATCTAAAGGACTTTACCTAAAGTATGATGCATTTGACTGAAAAATCTATCAACTGGTTAGGGTAAGTTGGGTTGATGTAAGGTACATAAAGGAGGATAAATAAACAGGTTTCCCTGAAAGTATTAGTCAAGTTAGAATAGTTTTTTTTTTTTTTTTATAAATTTTGCAGCCTAAACGTAAAAAGGTTTCCAATATATGCAGCATGCAGAAAATGTAGTGAAACAGAGCAAGTAATGTGAGTTATGACAATTCACATCACTTGCTCATTAGTATATTTAATACTTTAAAAAAATAAATAAATAAATAAAGGAAGTTGGTGACTGCTTAGGCCTTAAAAAATGGTAAGTAAACCTAGATAAGGTGTTATGTGCTTAATGCTGGCAAAATTGTAATGTGCTTTCAGTCTGAATATAAAAGTAATTCTTGTGATATGTTCTAGATATGTAAGCTGAGAAATAGTGTGTTAGCCAAGAATTGAATGAAGTTAAGTAAGATGTTTTGTTTTATAATCAATATATCTTGGTCTATTCATTATTCTGTGTTCATTCTAGGTCAGAGAAGTTAACAAACATCCTTCTTGATCACTAAATTTTATGGTAGTTTATTCTTTATTAGGTGCTAAATGGGGTGTTAAAAAAATATTTGGTCACTGTATTACCTGCTGTACAGTATATTAAGTACTTTAGGTTATTTATTAAATTGTTGGTTTTATTAAAAGAGTCTTTCTTGGTCATATTTCTCTCTCTCTCTCTCTCTCTCTCTCTCTCTCTCTCTCTCTCTCTCTCTCTCTCTCTCTCTCTCTCTCTCTCTCTCTCTCTAACAATATTAGTAATAATACCGAAATTAATGATGATAATCTTATTAGAAAAAAAAACAGCAATTAATGATAATGATGATAAATATGAGAATATATACTACTACTACTGCTACTACTACTACTACTACTACTAATAATAATAATAATAATGATAATAATAATAATAATAATAATAATATGACGATGATGATGATGATGATGATGATGATGATAATAATAATAATGATAATAATATTAATAATAATAATAATATTAATAACAATAATAATAATAATAATAATAATAATAAAAATAATAATAATAATGATAATAAAAGTATCGTAATAATAAACATGTTCAAACAATGGCATATTGCTTCGGTATCTATCAGTTAAAATCTGAACGAGATCATAAGAGAGAACGAATATGCCCACCCTCCTGCCCCTTCCCACTTCCTACCGTGTCAAGGGAGGTTTGTCCAGCCTTGTTTTCCACGCTCGGGTCACCACCTCGCTGCATTTAGCCATTGCAGACACGTCTAGCTACCCCCATCGCAGCGACGTGCAGGGGTGTGTTGCCATCACTTCTTGGCGGTGAGAGGCCAGCCTGCACCCGCCAGCTGCTTCAGTATATCCACGTGTCCATGGAAACTGGCGAAGAGCACCGGGTATGTGCCTCGAGGTGTGCAAGAGTGGGAGGGATGACGGGCGTGTAAGCCGCCACACACTGTTGGTGGCCAGACGCTGCAGCATGGTGGAGAGCTGTCATTCCTGTGTGTGTGTGTGTGTGTGTGTGTGTGTGTGTGTGTGTGTGTGTGTGTGTGTGTGTGTGTGTGTGTGTGTGTGTGTGTGTGTGTGTGTGTGTGTGTGTGTGTGTGTCAGGAAATAAGATTATACTTTTATTATTAATGTTATTATTATTATTACCTATTGTTATTATCATTATTCTTCTTCTTCTTATTATTATTATTATTATTTTTATTATTATTATTATTATTATTATTATTATTATTATTATCATTAATATTATCATTATTATTATTATTATTATTATTATTATTATTATCATTGTTGTTATTATTATTATTATTATTATTATTATTATTATTATTATTATTATTATTATTATTATTATTATTTATATATTTGTTTGTACGTCTGTTCGTTCCACTGTGTCACGTCTTGGTATCATATCTAAACATTTTGACGAAGCTCCTTCTTCCTTCCTTCTCCTACACTTCCTCATCCTTCTCCTCCTTCGCCTCCTTTTCCTTTTCTTCTTCCTCCTCCTCCTCCTCCCCCTCCTCCTTTCGGTATGCGGGTGATCGTAACTCACCTCAGGGAAATTGACTACCCTGCCGTGCATAGTCTCAGGCCACCCTTGGACAAGGTGTTAACCTGGTAAGTCCCCTGGGCCAGGGTTACGGTGAAGCCACTGGGCAGCAGCGGTGGTGGATTGGACTGCAGGCAGAGGATCCCTTGACAGGACAATGGCTGGAGTTCCAAGGTCCTAGTTAGCTGGACCATGTCTTAGTTAGCTTTAATTAGCTGGGGGCTGCGGTTTAGAGAAGTGTGGCGGTCTCTACACTAATTTAGCCTCCCTGGGAACAGTTGTTGATGTGAGTCATCCGCCTCTCCCGTGCTGATGGCGGTCGTTTCATCTTTATCCTTCAGAATGACTGATTCTCATCACTTTTCCATCTTTCTCTCATACTATACAAGGAATATTTCAGTTTCAGTCTCTCTGGAAGTGCGTCTGATAGCCGGTGGAGAACACCTGGCGACAGGTGCCACCGGCCAGGCCTCGGAAGGTTCGCAGAGGTGTGTCAGATGTGGCTGAAGGTGAGTTTGGATGCTGGTTCCGTTTCCCCATCTTGCCCACTTTGCCTATAGTGACTACGCCGGCCCCACTCTATGGGACAAAACTGTGAGGACAATAGCTGCAAGCGCCGGGTTGTGAAAGTCTCACTCGTGACCGAGACTCTAGGCAAGCGATTGGTCTTTATGGCATTTTCAAGACCCTGTGGGAGATAACTCCCAGTGTTGGAGGCATTCAACACAGCAGTATCTAATTTCCATGCATAAACTTTTCATTTGCTCAATTTATGGTCACATCTTTTCTGAAACTTCGAAAGCGCTCTGATTAATCAGTCATGCCTTCTCTTCTCAGACAATGCGAAGCCTGTCGTGGCAAGTTTGCCCATCAGTATTTCAGAAATTCTTCTGTCTGCAGGTTGTGTCACCTCCAGAGTAAGATAGAGAGACTCAACGAGAAATACGAGGAGAAGTGCAAGCAGTATCAGGACGTCGTGCAACACCTGGAAACACTAAAAGAGCTCGTTGTCTCTAATACAGGTTGCACCTCCACAGATGTTGTTCCTGCCATCCCTGACAGACCTGCGTCCTCCACTTCAGGGGCTCCTGCCCGCCCACATGCGGTGATTGCAGAGTCACCATTCACTTTAGTCAGGAATCGTGCCACCACCACTAATGTTAAGAAATTTTTGCCCATCTCAACACACAACAGGTACCAGATCTTCGCTGAAGAGGAGGAAGATACACAAGAGACGAGACTGGTCGGAGACTCAATAGTCAGAGGTCAGCTCTCTGAGTTATGTGGCATGGCTCGTAGGACACGTAAGCGTCTATGCATTCCTGACGGATGCTTAGACGACATCACGGCAGCATGCGACGTGGCAGCCTGCGGATCTAATAATAATACCCTCCTTATTATTCACGCAGGTACAAATGATGTCGAAAACACTAGGTCTAAAGAGCTCATGGAAAAGTTCAAGAGGATGATACAGCGCTAGAAAACTAAATCCAATAACATTATTGTTTCAGGTATCCTCCCCCGGACCAGGACACCGGCTGTCTTCTACAACAGAGCCTTCAGCACTAACAGCCATCTCTGTTCTCTCTGCGCAGAGGAAGGTGTAGACTTTGGTAATCTCTGGGACGACTTTTAGAATAAACCTTCTCTATTTCAGCCGGGTGGTTTATACCTAAATGGAATTGGAGCAGCACGACTTGGCAGACTCTTTAGTAATAAAGTTTCTATTTTCAGACCAAAAAAACGACCAGCAAGATCGTGTAGCCCCAGACTCTTAGTTGACTCCTCGCGCAACCCAACCTCCATGTGCAACACTATAAAAGCTTGCCTAATCAACGCTCGCAGCCTTAGAAATAAGTTTTCATATTTAGAAACCCTGGCAGCTGCAGAAAACTATCACATTATTGGTATTACTTAATCTTGGCTGAACTCTGCGAACAGAGACTTTCTTGCGGAATACAACTTGCCAGGCTATGAAATGTTCAGCTGTGAAAGAAAAGACAGGATAGGAGGCGGTGTTTTGCTGTATGTGAAAGTCAGTCTTCAGCCAACCATACTAAAAACCGAAAAGATTAACAATATAGATTCAGTCTTCTTGCATTTAAGAGTACGTTCTAAGAAAACTGCTATAGGTCTTATTTATAGGACTCCGGTTCACAATGTTTCCTCCGATAAGAATTTACAAGATTAAATTGCTGAAATAAGTAACACTTTTGATACAGTCATCTGTGGAGACCTCAATCTACCTGTTAACTCATGGAGAAATCCACTTAACTCTCATTCTGGTCACGACTTGTATAATAATTTATTAGAATGTTCTCTAAAGCAACACGTTCAAGGACCCACACGAGGTGACAACACATTAGATCTTGTTCTTTCAACAAACGATGACTTAATATCTAACGTTAATATTGGTCCTGAATTTAGTACAAGTGACCACAAGATTGTCTCCTTTAACATCAACCTTCAAGCATATAAAAAAACATTGTTAGCAACGAAAAAGTTTTCATATACAAAAAAGGAGACTACGAGAGACTCAGGTCAATTCTTTTTGTCGCAGATTGGAACGCTAAACTTGATGAAATTAACATTAAAGAATCATGGGCGAAATTTAAGTACAATTTAGAAAATGCTGTGAAGACATGTATCCCTATGCGTAAAAGACGTCCATGCAAGAGAAACAAACCTAAATGGTGGACAAACAACACTGAGTCACAACTACTGCAGAAAAAAAAAAATGTCCTCTCAGAATGAGGCCGATAAACTAGAATATGACAGATTTCGACGCGAATCAAAAAAGCTCATTAGACAGAGTAAGAAAAATCTAGAAATGTATATTGCAAGCATTGCTAAATCCAGTCCCAAAGAATTTTACAGTTACGTTCGAAATAAAAAAGTCATTACATCTCACATTAATCAAATTACGCTAGATAACAGTAATTTTGTCACCGAAGAAACTCAGATCGCGGACACACTGAATGATTATTTTGCTTCAATTTTTACAGAGGAAAATACTCATATAATCCCTGAATCACTCCTTGTGCTCCACAACATAACCCCTTTAAGTGCCTGCGTTTTTCATGAAAACGAAATAATCAAAGTAATTGATAAAATGAAAACTGACAAAGCCTCCGGCCCAGACGGTATTGCACCACGTGTCTTGAAAGAAACTAAATTTCAAATTTGTAAGTCCCTTTCATTGCTTTTCACCAAATCATTTAACTACGGTAAGGTTCCCAAGGATTGGAAGTTAGCTTACGTTACCCCCATAGAAAAGAAAGGCGACAATTCACTTCCAAGTAACTACAGACCTATCAGCCTTACATCTGTAGTATGTAAACTAATGGAAACAGTGATTCGCAATAATTTAGCGAACTTTCTAGAGGAAAATTATTTAATCAATGACTCAGCATGGCTTCCGAAACGGACGTCCTTGTCTAAGCTGCTTGATTTCTTTTATGATGTTTTCACCATTTACAACGAAACAAAGGCAGTAGATATAGTGTACCTAGATTTTCAAAAAGCTTTTGGCAAATTTCCCCACAAGCGGCTACTAGCTAAATTGAAGTCACATGGTATAAATGTAAAACTTCTCAATTGGCTTGAAGACTGCCTGTCTGAGAGAAAGCAGCGCGTTGTTTTAAATTGTAAATTTTGTGCTCGGCCCTGTTCTTTTCTTTATTTACGTTAATGATATCGATGAGGGCCTCACCTGTAAAGTATCAAAGTTCGCTGATGATACAAAAATAATTAATAAAGTAGTCACGTCAAAGGATGAAAGGAAATTACAATCTGATCTCGACCACTTAGCCATTTGGTCAGACAAGTGGCAGATGAGCTTCAGTGTAGATGAATGTAAAATGCTGCACATTGGTAGTGATAACGATCACACTGATTACTTAACGGTATCGAGTTTCTCAAGGTTAATGAGGAAAAGGACTTGGGCGTTATAATTACCTCAGACCTCAAGTCAAGTAAACACTACTCGGAAGTAGTTAAAACAGCAAATAAATTGGTTGGGTTTATTGGTAGGACTTTCGAATTCAAATCAGAAGGGGTAGTTCTCACATTGTTTAATACACTTGTCCGACCTCTACTTGAGTACTGCGTCCAGTTCTGGTCACCCCATTACAGGAAAGATATAGAATAGACAAGCTGGAGAGAGTCCAAAGAAGAGTTACCAAGTTGATCCCACGACTGCGGAATAAGCCTTATGAGGAACGCTTGAGGGAACTCAACTTGTTCAGTTTAGAGAAACGGCGAATGCGAGGAGACTTAATTGAACTGTTTAAAATGTGTCGGGGCTTTGATAACGTAAATGTAAACAACCATCTCATCATCTCATCATTCCAATACCACTAAAAATAATGGTTACAAGATTATAGGTAAGCGTTTCAGATCAGACGAGGCTAAGTATTATTTCTTTAATATAATTGTAAATGTCTGGAACTCTCTCCCAGCACATATTGTCGATAGTAATACAATATAAATTTTTAAACACTTCGCAGCAACCCCTCATATAACGTACTTGGCGCCTACATAAAATTTTTTTTTTTCTTTTTAGTTACTGTAGTGAATAGTATAATTTCTCTTTCATCCTTTCTTATCACATCTTAGCCTTTCTTTTTCCCTTTTTTTTTCCTTCCTTGACCCCTAGAGTCCTCCAGCCTCTAACTCTTAGAATTTGTAGTGGCAGTGGTAGAATAGACACAGAAAGCCTCGTTAGGCACAGTAAGACTGTTGCTGTCTGTTCTTTCTTTTGTATTCTTTTGTATTCCTCCTTAGTCAGAGGTTCTTTTCTAAGGTCAGAAGCACTTCTCGAAGTCAGAAGCTCTTCTCGAAGGTCAGAGCTCTTCTCGAAGTCAGAGGCTCTTCTCAAAAGTACCAAAATATGATCCGGAAATATAAATCAAAATAAGAAAAATATTATAATTTCCGATATCATTCCCAGAATTGACACAGTCAGAATACTTTATGATAAGGCGTTCAGCACGAACTCGAGGCTCATCTATCTATGCACATAGGAAGGAATTCATTTAATAAATTTCTAGAGCAACTTCTATGATCAGGGAACTTTGTTCAGAAAGGATGGATTACACTTGAATTCCGTAGGATCAGCAAGACTTGGACGCCTCTTTCATGAGGTGATGAATTACTATAAATAAAAAAATAATGCCAGTCAACAGGAACATGCAACGACAGCGTAGTAATTAATGACAAAAGTGCCCCATCTGTTCGCGAGAATCTCAAGTTTTGTTATGTCAATGCACGGAGTTTGAGAAATAAATTTCAGGACTTAGAAGAGTTCGTTTACAACGAGAAACAGGATGTTATCGGATGGATGGAATCCTGGATTAATATATCCAACAAAGATTTCTTAGATGAATTTGCACTTTCAGGATACATCTTGTTCAGCTTGTGAGAGACAGTGCAGAGAAGGAGGTGGAATGGTCCTCTACGTTGTCTAGTCTTCACCCAAAAAAGTCACACAAAAATAGGTAACATAAATGCGTCCTACATTCAACTAAACTTAAAAGTACATAAATTTATAATTGGTATTATGTATCGACCGCCATGTCAGACTCAAACTATAGATAACCAACCTTATGAGCAAATAGCAGAAATTTGTAACTAAAATTAATCAATTGTTGTGGGGGATTTTAATTTACCAGTCCGTAGATGGGGCGATCCTTTAAATTCACAGGAAAGTAGTCTACAACAACTTGTAATGCATCCAACAAGAGGTCAAATTATATGAGATCTTGTATTAACGACAAATGAAAACATTATTATTAATTTAGAAGTCGGACCAGTATTCAACTTCAGTGACCACCGGGTATGGATATAAATAAATCTACAGTAAATAAAAGTAAAAGAAACATTTTGGCCAACTGTGACTGAAATGTAAACTTAGAAAGTACTAAAATAACGAGGCGTAGAAGAAATTTACTTCAGACCTTAACAAAGCTCTTGTAAAATATATTCCTGTGAAAAATTGTCAAAAATCGTTAACAATAAATCCAAATGGTGGAACGCGGACATAAAAAAAAAATAGTCTCTCAGCCAAACAACGCGCGTATCATAAATACAGATGAAAAAAAAAAAATAACGATGACAAAACAGAACATGATCGATTGCCTTGTCATTGTAAAAAAAAAAAAAAAGAGTCAATAAGAGAAACTTTAAACTTCATATTGGTAATTCATGTAAAACAAATATAAGGAATTCTTCAGTTACATTAAAAATAAAAGATATTAGCCTCTACAACTGGGCATCTTGTCTTGAAAAATGTGAAACACACTGACAATGAAATTCAAATGGCTGAGAATCTAAACGACTACTTTGCATTCATATTCACTAAGAAAAAAAAAAAAAAGATTGAATATTTGCCCCACATTCAAACCCTAAAGCCGCTGTGGAGTAGAACGCTCCACAGCACACCAAGAGGACGAGAGAATAATAACAAGAATAATCAAGAACAACGTAAGGCTAACGGATCCTGGAAGAAGACTGAAACTTCAAATTTACTACAAAAATAAGAAAACGAGCCACCTCCTCCTCAAGAACAGCCCCGAAACCAAGAGAGAAGATACGCAGAAGTCACATGTCGTATATAGATTTACTTGCAAACAAGGAAACTGCGAAGTCCTACCATCATCTTACATCCGCATGACTACTACAAAACTCTTTCGAAGGTTAACAATGCACCTAGCAGCAGGCGCCCCTAAAAAACATCTAATGGAAGAACATGGCATCGCTATTACAAGAAAAAACCTTAGAACAAAGCACATAAATAATCGATGGATGTAACGATGGACGACGCCTAAGCATCTTAGAAGCCCTCCACATAGAAGGAAATAATCCGAAGTTAAACACTCAGTCAGAAGACCTTCAAGCCCTACCAAGCATGAAGAAATCAAGAAAGAAAAACGAAGCGGAAACCTCAACGAGCCACGCGACAAAGTACCCAATCAGCGGCTCCGCCTATAGTGCTTAGCTCGTTCTGATCCCGTGCGTGCTGCATATAAAGCGCGCAGAGAGCAGACAACCTCATTCATTCAAAAAATAGCAATGTGGTCTGCCCACAGTCTTTTTTCTCTACAGTCTTTCCATTTTTAACTATACACCTTCCTCTGTCCAAACTCTTCTTCATTCACCTTCTTTCTCTAATTAAAGTAAAAGTAAAGACAACCTCATTCTCACCACCAACACCGCAGAGAGATCAACCACCAGCTACTGAAGAAGGGTCAAGGGACCCGAAATCCGGATCTAACATCCATGGTTAGCTACGGCCAAACCATAAGCATTCTTGAAAAAAGAATATAAGACACTGCTAAGGTGTAGAGAAAATACATTGAAGAAAATAATAAATGCAGAGCTTGCCATCACTTTTAATGATATGTATATATATATATATATATATATATATATATATATATATATATATATATATATATATATATATATATATATATATATATATATATATATATATATATATATATATATATATATATATATATATATATATATATATATATATATATATATATATATATATATATATATATATATATATATATATATATATATATATATATATATATATATATATATATATATATATATGTATTTTTAGTGTGAAGAACTATCTAGGTACTAAAAAAAAGTAGAGTGCAGTAAGAAGGATGTCATACGTCTGATAGAATCTTACCAGAAGAGGGACGTGTTTTGGGACCTTTCTTTCATAGAGTTTAGAAACCACCAACGCCGTGACTTTCTTTTCCTTTTACTGACATGATGTTCATGAATAAAAATATACGTGGCCGCAGCCAACTGCACATTTGCACTCATGGCTACGGTCAGGAAGAAACTGGACGATACTATTGCACCACGGAACGATGATACAGCACGCGGATACGCAACATGTGGATACAATACCTTGTTGCACCATATCGCATCACTAGGTGATATGCATATCACTAGTTATGCATTTTTAAGCACATGTACTTCCCAGAAAAAAAAAAATAAATAAATAAATAAATAAAAATAGGTGCGATTAATAAAATTTAAATAAACAAAAGACCAGGACAGGTTAATTTCCCTACGAACATTGAAGAGGGCTAAAAACGAGCTTGCTAATCACTTATCCATATTATTCAACAAATCATTAAACATTCGGCAAGTTTTTGAAGAAGTTTTCGAAGAAGCGCCTCATCAGATTACACGAATGTAAGGATTGCATGTAGATTGTATGTAGGAGAAGTAGACCTCATCTCTCTTACTTTTCTCTCAAATTTCATGTTGTATCATTTCCCTTTTCCGGCCAGCTTCCGTTGGAAGGACTGGGGGGGTGGAGGAGGAGCCTTCTCCTGTTGCTATTCTGGCTCTCTTACTTATAGAGAAGAATAATTACCCGAACAGTCTAGTAAGGACCTCAGGATCTGTTGCTGTTTGGATCTCCTTTGTATTCTTTTGTATATTTCTCCTCTTTCTCCTCCTCCTCGTCTTCTTGAGTATACATATCAAACGTTATAATTGCTAAATTAGCATACCGCGTTATATCCACGAATCTATAGAGAGATGGAGATGTGAGAGTGAAAGTGAGGGTGAGAGGGGAGTGGGTAGGTGATACATTTGGATGGGAAAAAAAAAGAAAAAAAAAAGAAAAAAAAAAAAAAATATATATATATATATATATATATATATATATATATATATATATATATATATATATATATATATATATATATATATATATATATATATATATATATATATATATATATATATATATATATATATATATATATATATATATACATATATATATAAGAGAGAGAGAGAGAGAGAGAGAGAGAGAGAGAGAGAGAGAGAGAGAAGGTCTTCACCGCTTCCTTTCTTCCTTCTTCTACCTTCTGCTCCTTTTCCTTTTCTTCCTCCTCATCCTCCTCCTCCTCCTCCTCCTCCTCTTCCTCCTCCTTCTCCTCTTCCTCCTCCTCTCCTATTCCTCCTCCTCCTCCTCCTCCTCCGGTTTATGAACCGGCTTGTGGGAGATTCGATCGTCCGAGGACAGCTGGTGGAATTTTGTGGAAGAGTCCCGTCTCGCAGGAGGAGGTACTGCCTTCCTGGAGCCTCCCTAGGGGACATCACTGCTGCCATCGAGGACACGACCAAGGACGCCACTACTAACACCCTTTATGTTATCCACGCAGGCACAAATGACGTCCAGCGGTCCCGATCAGAAGAACTGATGGCGAAATACAAGGAAATGATTCGCAAATACAAGACAAAATCAAATAATATTATAATTTCAGGCATTCTCCCGAGAATCAACGCGAACGCAAGGTTCTACAACATTGCGTTCAGTATAAATAACAGATTAAAGACTCTCTGCCAACAGGAAAACGTGGAGTATCTTAACATGTGGAACGATTTTTATAATGAACACAGACTCTTCCAGAGAGACGGCCTTCATCTGAACTCTGTGGGAGCAGCCAGGATGGCCAGATTAATCCATGAAAAAGTTCGTCTCCACAGATCAAAAAAACGCGCGGGCGCCAGCAACAGAACCAGCGTCGTAAACACTAACGTAATTATTTCATCCACAGGTTCAGACAAGATCAGAGCTTGTTACTTCAATGCCCGTAGTTTACGGAATAAATTAAATGAACTGGAAGCTCTTATTTATCTTGAAAACTACGACATCATAGGCGTCACGGAAACGTGGATAAATTCATTAAGCAGGGATTACTTAGCTGAGTACGCACTCCCTGGCTACACCATTTTTAGCTGCGAGAGAACTCACCGTGCGGGAGGCGGTGTTATGTTTTATGTAAAAAGTAATCTTCATCCTCGTTTACTCCCAACCCCAACCATTGCTAATATAGACGTTACTTTCATCCAGTTAGAAAATAAATCTCGTAAAATAACATTAGGTCTCGTCTATCGTCCTCCAGCCCAGTCACCCGCTACAGACGAAAAACTTTATGACCTTATCGCGGACATTTGCTGCGTTAATAATTGCATAATTATGGGGGACTTTAATCTTCCAGTCACGAGGTGGCGTGAACCACTGACGGCTCACGCAGGCCAGCATCTCTACGGGTGTATCCTTGAAAGCTCCCTCCACCAGCACGTCATGCATCCGACGAGAGGTAACAATATCCTAAACAACTGGTGAAGAGTCAGTAAAAGACCTAAAAATTGGACCAGAACTAAGTTCCAGCGATCATCGTAGCTTACTTTTCACCATAAATTTTGACAAAGCTAAAGTAAGCGAAAGTAAAGAAAAAGTGCCAGACTATCGGCATGCTAACTTTGAGAGACTTCGCATGCAGCTTGCATCCATAGACTGGAATGAACTGCTGGGAACACCAGACATTAACAACGCATGGGAAGTGTTTCCTAAAAAGTTAAATGAAACTACGTTTTTGTGTGTACCGCAACGAAACAGACGGAAGGTAAAAAACACCAAACCGAAATGGTGGAACAATGAAATTAGATGCTGCCTTCTGGCTAAGAAAAATGCGTACCACAAATACATACTAACACAAAATAATGATGATAAACTAGAGCACGACAGATTACGTAGAAAAACTAAAAAGCTGATCAAATGCAGCAAAAAATCTGTCGAAGCTCAGATCGCGAACTCATGTAAAACGAACCCAAAAGAATTTTACAGTTATGTAAAAGCAAAAAGGGTCTTAACATCAACGATTGGTCCATTAATAACAGAAAATGGTAAACAAATAATAAGCGAAACAGACATGGCGAATACCCTGAACGAGTACTTTTCAACCGTCTTCACGACTGAGGATGTTCAGGGCAGTCTGCCGACCCCCACGCCTCAGTCACGAGGCACCACGCTGCCAGACTTCACCATCACAGAAAGTGAAATCCTCTCAGTCACAAAGAGCATGAACGTAAACAAAACACCCGGGCCAGACAAGATATCACCCAGGCTTCTTAAAGAAGCAAGAAATGAGCTCGTGAAACCGCTTACAATTTTATTCAATAAAACTTTACTAGCGGGTAAAGTTCCCCACGAATGGAAACTAGCAAATGTCACGCCAATCTTTAAAAAAAGGTAATAAATCTCTCCCAGCCAATTACAGGCCGATCAGTCTCACTTCAGTAGTGTGTAAGCTGATGGAAACAATAATCAGAGATAACTGTTAAATATTTAGAAGAAAATAGAATCATAAAGGATTCGCAACACGGTTTCAGAACCAAGCGTTCCTGCTTAACAAACTTACTAGACTTCTTTTATGAAGTATTTAACTCGTATGACGAGACAAAAGCTGTTGATATTATCTACCTTGATTTCCAGAAAGCTTTCGACACTGTTTCCCATAAGAGACTCATCAGTAAAGTAAAAGCTCACGGCATTGCCGGAAACACCCTGAAATGGCTGAGAGACTGGCTCTCTGACAGAAAACAGAGTGTTGTGATTAATGGAAAAGAGTCAGAGTGGCATAAGGTAGATAGCGGCGTTCCTCAAGACTCTGTATTAGGACCAGTACTCTTCATAATGTACATAAATGATATTGATGAAGGGATAAACTGCAAAATAAGTAAATTTGCAGACGACACCAAAATAACAAGTAGAGTAACGTCTGTGTCATAATGGCAGGAACTGCAGTGTGACCTCAATGAACTAACAAGCTGGGCAGAAAAATGGCAGATGAGATTCAATATAGAAAAGTGCAAAGTTCTACATATCAGAAGCAACAATGTTCAGGCGAGATATGTAATGAATAACATGCCACTGTCAAGTGCTGATAAAGAAAAAGATCTTGGTGTCGTTGTGTCAAACGACCTAAAGCCGAGTCAACACTGCACAGAAACAGTAAAGACGGCAAATAAATTAGTAGGGTTCATTGGAAGAACCTTTGAATTTAAATCAGAAAAGGTTATTCTTGCCTTATATAACTCATTGGTGCGCCCTCATCTAGAATACTGTGTAGAGTTCTGGTCCCCATACTACAAAAAAGA